>NC_092398.1:34498921-34730819 GCF_030028105.1 Mobula birostris
TGTGAAATCCTACAGGGCAAAGCAGGAGGGGAAGGCAGGAGGGAGACCCCCCTCCCTGGGCAGACATCCTAATGGGTGGGACGGACGGACAACCTTACCTGAGGAGCCCGAGGGTGGGGGGGCTCCGGCCTGCTGCCACAGAGTGGCCTCGGCAGCCAGACGCCTGACATAGACCTCGTCCACAGCCAACAAGATGTTCTCCGGCTTAATATCCGTATGGATGATCTTACACTTGGTATGGAGGTAGTGTAGTCCCTGCAGTACCTGGGCATGGACAGAGGGAGCTGTTAGAAGGCAGGGGTATTACCGTGCACCCCCCCACCCCCACACTACGGATAGGGGAGCTTCACTGTGTCTGACCCCGGGAGTGTGTGATGGGACAGTATGGAGGGAGCTTCACTCTGTGTCTGACCCCGGGAGTGTGTGATGGGGCGGTGTGGAGGGAGATTCACTCTGTGTCTGACCCCGGGAGTGTGTGATGGGACGGTGTGGAGGGAGCTTCACTCTGTGTCTGACCCCGGGAGTGTGTGATGGGACGGTGTGGAGGGAGCTTCACTCTGCGTCTGACCCCGGGAGTGTTTGATGGGATGGTGCGGAGGGAGTTTCCCCACTGTCAGACCCCGGGAGTGTGTGATGGGACGGTGTGGAGGGAGCTTCTCTCTGTGTCTGACCCCGGGAGTGTGTGATGGGACGGTGTGGAGGGAGTTTCCCACTGTCTGACCCTGGGAGTGTGTGATGGGATGGTGTGGAGGGAGTTTCACTCTGTGTCTGACCCTGGAAGTGTGTGATGGGACGGTGCGGAGGGAGTTTCCCACTGTCAGACCCCGGGAGTGTGTGATGGGACGGTGCGGAGGGAGTTTCCCACTGTCTGACCCCGGGAGTGTGTGATGGGACGGTGCGGAGGGAGTTTCCCACTGTCTGACCCCGGGAGTGTGTGATGGGACGGTGCGGAGGGAGTTTCCCACTGTCTGACCCCGGGAGTGTGTGATGGGACGGTGCGGAGGGAGTTTCCCACTGTCTGACCCCGGGAGTGTGTGATGGGACGGTGCGGAGGGAGTTTCCCACTGTCTGACCCCGGGAGTGTGTGATGAGCTCCTGTGCGGTCAGACCCTTAAGGAGCCGCGACTCTCCTACCTGCCGGAGGATGCTCTTCACACAGGGGATGGGCAGACCTTGGTAGTTGGACCTGATGATCCATTTCAGCAGCTGATGACCCAACACCTCAAACACCATGCAGACATCCGGGGGGGGAGAGTGAAGGAAACAGCAGGGGAAGTGGGGATCCCAGCCTGGACACTGATATCCACAATTTCAGTCCCCACCCATTTCCCAGGGTTAAGTGTTTTTCCCTTGTTCCTGTCACGAGCAGTTGGGAGTGGTGGGAAGACACAGACAGGGACCTGTTCCAGTCTGACCCCTCCTGCAGTTTTCCCCAGCCCCCAGCGCCATGGCCAATGCCAGGCTCCTGCCTCAACCTGCTGGAGGTGTTTCCCAAAGTGGAGAGATAGAGCCTGGTTATCCCAACAGCAGTTGGGCTCATCCCGGACAGGAACGGCTGGGGCAGCATTCTGACACCAGCGGGGTCCCACACATTGCAAATACAGGGACAGGACCTCCTCACAAAGTCCCTCCCCATTCCAGCTCCCGAGAGGATGCCCTTACCCAGCCCAACATATCATTCCAACCTCCCAGCAGTGAGTAGCAAAGAGATGGGAGGGAGCTACTTTCAGGCCAACCTCCCCCCAGCCCCGTCGTCAGATCGAGGACAGCAGCTCTCAGGAGAGTTGGGAAACTAAGGGGAGGGGCCTGGGAACTCCTGTGAGGTGGTGGGAGGTCTGAGACGGTAAAGGATACGGAGACCGTTCACACCAGAGATCCGGAAGTCGTCGATCAGCTGCACAATCATCTCCCGGTTCGGGTCACTGGGATCACTGTCACGGACCTGAGGTGTTGAACCAGGAAACGGGGGGAGAGAGGGAGAGAGTGGAAGATAAAATCAGATTCTATAATCTGCAGCGGACCAATCAGTGTGGGGAGCGCGGTGAGGGTGGAGTGCCACAATGCTGGAGGGGCAGTAAAAAGGGAATGCCACACTACGGGAGGGGCGCATTGTATGAGGGACAGTGAGGAGACGGTGCTATGATGTGGGAGGGGTGGTGAGGAAGGAATGCCGCGGTGTAGGAAGGGTGGTTGTGAGGGAGCGCCGCACTGTGGGAGGGGCAGTGAGTAGGAGTTGATAAGGAGGGAGCACTCACACATTTCAGCAGTTTGATCTCGTCGAGGGCCGTCTCCGTGTAATGGGGAGCACTCTTCACCACCTTCAAGGCCAGGAACCGTTTCCGGCTGCGTGACAGAAAGGTAGTCAGTTCCCAGAGCCAGATACATCCCCACTCCTGCCCCGTTCCTACACCTCCTAACCAGCTGACATTCACAACACCCCAGACATTACAGCCTGGCCATGAGAGGCAAAGCACACGAGTGCCCCCAGTCCCCGGGCTGGTCGCTGACCCACTCCCTCAGTCCCCAGGCTGGTCGCTGACCCACTCCCCCGGTCCCCAGGCCGGTCACTGTCCCACTCCCCCGGTCCCCAGGCCGGTCACTGTCCCACTCCCTCAGTCCCCAGGCCGGTCACTGACCCACTCCCTCAGTCCCCAGGCTGGTCACTGTCCCACTCCCTCAGTCCCCAGGCCGGTCACTGACCCACTCCCTCAGTCCCCAGGCTGGTCACTGTCCCACTCCCCCAGTCCCCAGGCCGGTCACTGTCCCACTCCCCCAGTCCCCAGGCCGGTCACTGACCCACTCCCCCGGTCCCCCAGGCCGGTCACTGTCCCACTCCCTCAGTCCCCAGGCCGGTCGCTGACCCACTCCCCCGGTCCCCAGGCCGGTCACTGTCCCACTCCCTCAGTCCCCAGGCCGGTCGCTGACCCACTCCCCCCGGTCCCCAGGCCGGTCACTGTCCCACTCCCTCAGTCCCCAGGCCGGTCGCTGACCCACTCCCCCGGTCCCCAGGCCAGTCACTGTCCCACTCCCCCAGTCCCCAGGCTGGTCACTGACCCACTCCCCCAGTCCCCAGGCCGGTCACTGACCCACTCCCGCAGTCCCCAGGCCGGTCACTGTCCCACTCCCCCGGTCCCCAGGCCGGTCACTGACCCACTCCCCCAGACCCCAGGCCGGTCACTGACCCACTCCCGCAGTCCCCAGGCCGGTCACTGTCCCACTCCCTCAGTCCCCAGGCTGGTCGCTGACCCACTCCCTCAGTCCCCAGGCCGGTCACTGTCCCACTCCCTCAGTCCCCAGGCCGGTCACTGACCCACTCCCCCAGTCCCCAGAGGCGGTCACTGACCCACTCCCGCAGTCCCCAGGCCGGTCACTGTCCCACTCCCTCAGTCCCCAGGCTGGTCGCTGACCCACTCCCTCAGTCCCCAGGCCAGTCGCAGTCCCACTCCCCGGGTCCCGGGCTGGTCACTGACCCACTCCCTCAGTCCCCAGGCTGGTCGCTGACCCATTCCCCCAGTCCCCAGGCCGGTCACTGACCCACTCCCTCAGTCCCCAGGCCGGTCACTGTCCCACTCCCCCAGTCCCCAGGCCGGTCACTGTCCCACTCCCCCAGTCCCCAGGCCGGTCACTGTCCCACTCCCCCAGTCCCCAGGCCGGTCACTGACCCACTCCCCCGGTCCCCAGGCCGGTCACTGTCCCACTCCCTCAGTCCCCAGGCCGGTCGCTGACCCACTCCCCCGGTCCCCAGGCCGGTCACTGTCCCACTCCCTCAGTCCCCAGGCCGGTCGCTGACCCACTCCCCCGGTCCCCAGGCCGGTCACTGTCCCACTCCCTCAGTCCCCAGGCCGGTCGCTGACCCACTCCCCCGGTCCCCAGGCCAGTCACTGTCCCACTCCCCCAGTCCCCAGGCTGGTCACTGACCCACTCCCCCAGTCCCCAGGCCGGTCACTGACCCACTCCCGCAGTCCCCAGGCCGGTCACTGTCCCACTCCCCCGGTCCCCAGGCCGGTCACTGACCCACTCCCCCAGTCCCCAGGCCGGTCACTGACCCACTCCCGCAGTCCCCAGGCCGGTCACTGTCCCACTCCCTCAGTCCCCAGGCTGGTCGCTGACCCACTCCCTCAGTCCCCAGGCCGGTCACTGTCCCACTCCCTCAGTCCCCAGGCCGGTCACTGACCCACTCCCCCAGTCCCCAGGCCGGTCACTGACCCACTCCCGCAGTCCCCAGGCCGGTCACTGTCCCACTCCCTCAGTCCCCAGGCTGGTCGCTGACCCACTCCCTCAGTCCCCAGGCCAGTCGCAGTCCCACTCCCCGGGTCCCGGGCTGGTCACTGACCCACTCCCTCAGTCCCCAGGCTGGTCGCTGACCCATTCCCCCAGTCCCCAGGCCGGTCACTGACCCACTCCCTCAGTCCCCAGGCCGGTCACTGTCCCACTCTCTCAGTCCCCAGGCCAGTCACTGACCCACTCCCCCAGTCCCCAGGCCAGTCGCAGTCCCACTCCCCGGGTCCCGGGCTGGTCACTGACCCACTCCCTCAGTCCCCAGGCCGGTCACTGACCCACTCCCTCAGTCCCCAGGCCGGTCACTGTCCCACTCTCTCAGTCCCCAGGCCAGTCACTGACCCACTCCCCCAGTCCCCAGGCCAGTCGCAGTCCCACTCCCTCAGTCCCCAGGCCGGTCACTGACCCACTCCCTCAGTCCCCAGGCTGGTCGCTGACCCATTCCCCCAGTCCCCAGGCCGGTCACTGACCCACTCCCTCAGTCCCCAGGCCGGTCACTGACCCACTCCCCCAGTCCCCAGGCTGGTCACTGACCCACTCCCTCAGTCCCCAGGCCTGTCGATGTCTCACTCCCCCAGGCCGGTCGATGTCCCACTCCCCCAGTCCCCGGGCCTGTTGCTGTCCTACTCCTCCGGTCCCTGGGCCTGTTGCTGTCCCACTCCCCTGGTCCCCGGGCCTGTTGCTGACCCACTCCCCCGGTCTCCGGGCCTGTTGCTGTCCCACTGCCCGAGTCCCCGGGCCAGTTGCTGAACATTGTTCCACTCCCCTGGTTCCCTGGGCTGAATGTTACCCCATTCTCTGGACATTGCCCCATCTTGTCCCTGGAGCTGGACAGCCTCCTCCCTTGTCCCCAGGGACGGTCACTGGCCCATTATGCCCACCCCCCGCCGCTCCCTACAGTGCCCTGGACTCACTGAATGTCCCAGCAGAGCCAGACGGTAGAGAAATGGCCCCAGCCCAGTTTGCGGATGACATGGTAACGGCCGTGAAACAGGTCTCCAATCTTCACTGGGTAATACCCGCCTGGCCGAGGAGAGGGGGTGACAATCAGACCAGAGTGTCCTCGGAAATGGGAGCCCCCTCCTCACCACCCCTTCTGCAACTTGACGCCCCCTCCTCGCCAACCCCCCCCCATACAGAACAGCACCCACTCCTCACCGACCCCCCCATACAGAACAGCACTCCCTCCTCGCCAACTCCCCCCATACAGAACGGCAATCCCTCCTCACTGACCCCACCAGACAGAATGGCACCCCCTCCTCGCCAACTCCCCCCATACAGAACGGCAATCCCTCCTCACCGACCCCCCCATACAGAACAGCACCCCCTCCTCACCAATCCCCCATACAGAACAGCACCCCCTCACCGACCCCCAATACAGAACAGCACCCCTTCACCAACCCCCCAATACAGAACAGCACCCCCTCCTCACCGACCCCACATACAGAACAGCACCCCCCTCCTCGCCAACTCCCCCCATACAGAAAGGCAATCCCTCCTCACCAATCCCCCATACAGAACAGCACCCCTTCACCAACCCCCCCAATACAGAACAGCACCCCCTCCTCGCCAACTCCCCCCATACAGAACGGCAATCCCTCCTCACTGACCCCACCATACAGAACGGCAATCCCTCCTCACTGACCCCACCATACAGAACGGCAATCCCTCCTCACCGACCCCACCATACAGAACAGCACCCCCTCCTCACCGCCCCTCGTACAGAACGGCACCCCCTCCTCACCAATCCCCCCATACAGAACAGCACCCCCTCCTCACCGGCCCCCCCATACAGAACAGCACCCCCTCCTCACCGCCCCTCGTACAGAACATCACCCCCTCCTCACCAATCCCCCATACAGAACGGCACCCCCTCCTCACCAATCCCCCATACAGAACAGCAATCCCTCCTCACCGACCCCACCATACAGAACAGCAACCCCACCTCGCCAACCCACCCCCCATACAGAATGGCACCCCCTCCTCGCCAACACCCCCCATACAGAACAGCAATCCCTCCTCACTGACCCCACCATACAGAACGGCACTCCCTCCTCACCGCCCCTCGTACAGCAATGAGCTCCCTCGCCGCCCCTCCCTCACCCTTGCAGTAATCTGAGGGATCTTCCTGCTCCTCATCATCAGATCCCAGTAGTTCTGAAGGTTGTGGGGTGACGGGCTGTGGAACAGGGGGCTCCTCACTCTGGATGACCTGAGGTCTGAATCAGACAGAGATCAATCAGCAAGGCCATTCAGTCCTTCACAAGACCCTTAGCTAGACTGCCATTCTCCATCCCCGATACCCCAACTCTGTCTCCTCATCCTCTCCACCTCCCTCTAGTTTCCGTGTATAAACTCGTCATCCTCCCTTCCATCTGCAACAATCCACCCCTTCCCCTTCCTCCCCTACTCCCCTCTCCGTGACCTCTCCCTCCCTCTCCTACACTCCTCCCTGTCTCTGTGAGCCCTCCTCCCTCTCCTATCCCCGTCTCTGTGACCCCCTCCCTCCCCATACCCCTCTGCATCTGTGATCCCTCTCCCTCCTCTACACCCTCCCTGTGACCCCTCCCTCCCTCTCCTACCCCCTCCCTCCCCTACCCCTCTCTGTGACCTCTCCCTCCCCCTGTGTGACTCCCTCACAGCTCCACATCCTCCCTGTGACTCCCTCCCTCCCTCCCCTACCCCCTCTGTGACCTCTCCCTCCCTGTGCGTGACTCCCTCACAGCTCCACATCCTCCCTGTGACTCCCTCCCTCCCCTACCCCCTCTGTGACCTCTCCCTCCCCTTGCGTGACTCCCTCACAGCTCCACATCCTCCCTGTGACTACCTCCCTCCCCTACCCCCTCTGTGACCTCTCCCTCCCCGTGCGTGACTCCCTCACAGTTCCACATCCTCCCTGTGACTCCCTCCCTCCCTCTCCCACCCCCTCCCTCCCCTACCCCCTGTGACCTCTCCCTCCCCGTGCGTGACTCCCTCACAGTTCCACATCCTCCCTGTGACTCCCTCCCTCCCCTACACTCCTCCCTGTCTCTGTGACCCCCTCCCTCCCCTACCCGCTCTGTGACCTCTCCCTCCCCGTGTGTAACTCCCTCACACCTCCACATCCTCCCTGTGACTCCCTCCCTCCCTCCCCTACCCCCTCTGTGACCTCTCCCTCCCTGTGCGTGACTCCCTCACAGCTCCACTTCCTCCGTGACTCCCTCCCTCCCTCTCCCACCCCCTCCCTCCCCTACCCCCTCTGTGACCTCTCCCTCCCCGTGCGTGACCCCCTCACAGCTCCACTTCCTCCCTGTGACTCCCTCCCTCCCTCTCCCACCCCCTCCCTCCCCTACCCCCTCTGTGACCTCTCCCTCCCCGTGCATGACCCCCTCACAGCTCCACATCCTCCCTGTGACTCCCTCCCTCCCTTTCCTACCCCCCTCCCTCCCCTACCCCCTCTGTGACCTCTCCCTCCCCGTGCGTGACTCCCTCCCTCCCTTTCCTACCCCCCTCCCTCCCCTACCCCCTCTGTGACCTCTCCCTCCCCGTGCGTGACTCCCTCACAGCTCCACATCCTCCCTGTGACTTCCTCCCTCCCCTACACTCGTCCCTGTCTCTGTGACCCCCTCCGTCCCCTACCCGCTCTGTGACCTCTCCCTCCCTGTGTGTGACTCCCTCACACCTCCACATCCTCCCTGTGACTCCCTCCCTCCCCTACCCCCTCTGTGACCTCTCCCTCCCTGTGCGTGACTCCCTCACAGCTCCACATCCTCCCTGTGACTCCCCACCTCCCTCTCCTACCCCCCTCCCTCCCCGTGCGTGACTCCCTCACAGCTCCACATCCTCCCTATGACCCCCTCCCTCCCCTACCCCTCTGCATCTGTGATCCCTCTCCCTCCTCTACACCTCTCTGTGACTTCTCCCTCCTCGTCTGTGACACCCTCCCTCCCCTACACTCCTCCCTGTCTCTATGACCCCCTCTGTCTCTGTTACCCATCCCTCCCCTACCTGCCCTCTCTGTGACCCCCTCCCTCCCCTACCCCCCTCTGTCTCTGTGGCCTGTCCCTTCCCTACCCTCTGCCTTCCCTACCCCCCTCTTTGTCTGTGATCCCCTCCCTCCCCGTGTCTCCATTCCCCTTCTTTATCTCTGTAACCTCCACCAATCTGTACGTAATTCCGGCCTCTGGGTGCTTACCCATTTGCCAGAGACAGGCATTCCTAACAGCTGGTGGTCGAGTGCATAGGAGGCTGGGAAGTGGCCACGAGACAGCTGCCGGCTGAGTCAGAGCCCAGTTTGGACCATGAGCTCGTTGTGATCTGACTGACAGAGAGGAGAGATGCCCACGTGCCCCCCTACAATCCCAACCCCCACCCTGCTTCCACAGGTCTCTCTGCTTGCTCTAAAACCAGATGACAGATTTCGAGCCTGTGGGTTGGGACACCTCCCCTGTTTCGCCTCTCACTCCTCTCCTCTCTCTCTGACCTTCCCTCTCCCCCTCCTATGTAGAGGTGCTGCCGTGCTGTCTTCGTAATCGCACTTACGTGCCGGACGGGTCCTCTGAAGTGATAACACTGAGGAAAGATTGAATAAGTTAGGACTTTATTCCTTGGGACGTAAAAGATTGAGGGGTGGTCTGATAGAGGTATACAAAATTATGAGGGGTGTAAAAATAGGGTATAAGCAAGCAGGTTTTTCCCACTGAGGTTGGCTGGGATTACAACTACAGGTCTTGAGCGGAAAGCCCTGCAGAAAGTCGTGGATTTGACGCAGTCCATCACGGGTAAAGCCCTCCCCACCACTGGGCGGGAAAGCAGCATCCATCAGCAGGGACGCACACCATCCAGGCCTCGCTGCTGCCGCCATCGGGAAGGTGATACAGGAGGCTCAGGACTCACAGCACCAGGTTCAGCAACAGTTACCCATCACTCAACTTCACTTGCCCCATCATTGAAATGCTCCCACAACCAATGGACTCACTTTCAAGGTCTCTTCAGCTTGTGTTCTTGGTACTTATTGCTTATTTATTGTTGTCTTTTGCACACTGGCCGGACGCCCAACTTGGTGCGGCCTTTCATCGATTCTGTTAGGGTTATTGGATTTACAAACGTTTGTACTAAGCATGCGCACAAGAAAACGAATCTCGGGGTTGTACATGGTGACATGTACATACTTCATAATAATTTATTTTGAACTTTGAAACCCTCTCAACTATCAAGGACGTGTGGCGCTTGAAGAAGACGGCATCCATCGTGAAGGACCCCCATCACCCAGGACGTGCCCTCGTCTCATTGCTACCATCAGGGAGGTGGTACAGGAACCTGAAGACACACACTCATCGTTTTAGAAATAACTTCTTCCCTTCTTCCATCAGAATTCTGAATGGTCCATGAAAACAACCTCACTTTCTTTGCACTACTTGTTTCTCTTTGTTATAACTTGCAGTGTACACTGCCATGAAACAGTAAACTTCACAACAATACCGTGATAGTAAACCTGATTCGCACCTCACAATCTACCTCACTGTGATCTTGCTCCACATTGTCTGCCCGCACTGCACCGTCTCCATAGCTGTAACTTTATTGCACCCCGTGACATTACCTCACCTTGTTCTAACCCACACAGTACGCAAGCCAAGCTTTTCACTGCATCTCAGTACCTGGGACAATAACAAACCCAATTTCAATACCTTCGGCCCAACTCATCCCATCCTGCTAGTCTTGCCTATCTTCATCTCACAGTCCCTCTCGAAGTGCCAGCCCTCATAACTGCATGTGACAGTAAGCTCTACTTGACTATTTATGCTGATACTTTCAAGAATCTTTGGACACACACCAAAATCCCCTCTATTCTCCTATATTTCCCCAGGACCAATCATGGCGATGCCTCAAAGTTCAAAGTAAATTTATTATCAAAGTATATTATGTCACCATAGAAACCCTGAGATTCATTTTCTTGTGGGCATACTCAATACATCGACAGAATAATAACAGAATCAATGAAAAACCACACTCTTGTGCAAAGGACAATAAACTGCGCAAATACAAAAATAAATAAATAGAAATAAATAAATAAACAAGCAAGCAAGCAATAAATATTGAGGACATGAGCTGAATAGCCCTTGAAAGTGAGTCCATTGGTTGTGGGAACATTTCAATGACGGAGCAAGTGAAGGTACCCCCCTTTGGTTCAACAGCCTGATGGTTGAAAGGGAGTATCTGTTCCTGAACCTGGTGGTGTAGGTCCTGAGGCTCCCGTAATAAATTTCTCAACACAAGCTGGTGATAATAAACCTGATTCTGACTCTGTACCTTCTTCCTGATGGCAGCACTGGGAAGAAAGCATGATGGGGTTCCCCAATGATGGATGCTGCCAAAGTACATCTCCTCAAACCTACCAAAACTGTTAGCATTTCACAAAGACAATCGCAATCAGCCTGTAGCCACAAACTGCTCCCCACTGTCAGCAATCCCACTAATGTCTATGTAGCCTGTGAACACAATGATCTACATTTGCCTCCATTTGGGTGGCATGGTAGCATATCAGCATTACAAGGCCAGTGACCAGGGTTCAATTCCCACCGTTGTCTGTAAGGAGATTGTATGTTCTCCCCTTGACACCTCATTAATAAGCAAATGCTTTGAGAGGCTGGTCAAGGACTACATCTGCAGCCACCCACACTGGACCCCTACAATTCGCCTACCGACACAACCCATTGACAGATGATGCAGTAGTCACAGCTCTACACACTGTCCTTACACATCTGGAGAAGAGAGATGCTTATGTGAGAATGCTGTTCTTGGACTACAATACAGCATTCAACATCATCATTTCCTCCAGGCTCGACAAGAAGATCAGAGACCTTGGCCTTCATCCTGCCTTGTGTAGCTGGACCCTGGATTTCCTGTCAGATCGCCAGCAGGTGGTAACAGTGGGCTCCCTCACCTCCACCCCTCTGACTCTCAATACAGGAGCCCCTCAGGGCTGTGTACTAAGTCCCCTCCTTTACTCCCTGTATACCCATGACTGTGTCGCCACCCACAGCTCTAATCTGCTAATTAAATTTGCTGACAATACTAGATTGATTGGCCTAATCTCAAATAATAATGAGGCAGCCTACAGAGAAGTCACCTCTCTGACACAGTGGTGTCAAGAGAACAATCTCTCCCTCAATGTCAGAAAAACAAAGGAGCTGGTTGTGCATTACAGGAGGAATGGAGACAGGCTAACCCCTATTGACATCAATGGACCTGGGGTTGAGGGGGGTAAACAGCTTTAAGTTCCTCGGCATACACATCACCCAAGATCTCACATGGTCTGTACATACTGGCTGTGTGGTGAGAAAGCACAATAGTGCCTCTTTCACCTCAGACGGTTGAAGAAGTTTGGTATGGGCCCCCAAATCCCAAGAACTTTCTATAGATGCACGATTGAGAGCATCCTGACTGGCTGCATCACTGCCTGGTATGGGAAATGTACCTCCCTTAATCACAGGACTCTGCAGAGTGATGCAGACAGCCCAGCACATCTGTAGATGTGAACTTCCCACTATTCAGGACATTTACAAAGACAGGTGAGAGAAAAGGGCCTGAAGGATCTTTGGGGACCCAAGTCACTAATGGTGTCGCAGTGGAACACCGCTAATCACCAAACTCCAGGCAGAGTACACCCCATCTACAACCACCCTCTGTCTTCTGTGGGAAATTCAATTCCAAATCCACCCAGACAAGATTCCCTGGATCTCATGAATCCCAAGTACTGTGTGTAATTCTGTTTGTCGTATTATAGGAAAAAGGTAGAGGCTTAGTGAGAGCATTGTTGAAGAGATTTACCAGGAGTGTACAGGCCATGAGGAGTGGTTCAACTAACTTGGACTGCTTTCTCTGGAACATCGGAGACCAAGGAGACCATCTGATATAAATATCTGACGTTATCAGAGGCTTAGACAATCAGTCTCCTCTCCCAGGATAGAAATAAATACAGCGGATTCCAGTTAATTGGGCCATCAGTAAATCAGGGTAGCTGCTCATTTGGGACAACTCTTAAAAGATCAAAAATTAATTGAGACACTCTGCTGCTTCATTAAGGCAGGAGACTGTTGCCGAACAGTTTCTAAGCAGGATCACACTTGCCTTAGACACTGCACTGTGCTTAGAGCGAATAGTTTTCAAATAGCGTCAGTTGCGTGTATTTGTGTTCAAAAAACACTGACAGTTGGCAAGAAATAAGCAGTTTTGCTCACTGCGGTTTCAAGCATTCAGGCTTAGAGATGTTCAAATGACTGTAAGTGAAAATGAAACCCTTTCAATACCAGCAAGTTAGGAAATGTGCAGGTATTGGCAATCATCTTGATCATTACAATGAAAATGAAGATTTGATAGTTTTCTCTTTTTGCTTGTTCTTTCTTTCTTCTCTTTTCTATAAGTGTATACTTCAGATAAATATTAAGTGGAGATTTGTGGCAAATATGACTATATGATATATACAATATCTGAAATACATCTTATGGAAATGCTTGTTTGATGAACTTCAATAAAAAATAAATTACAAAGAAAAGATTTCATTACTGGAGGATTGGAGGGAGGCAAATGTTATCTCCTTGTTCAAAAAAGATAGTAGGGATAGTCCGGGTAATTATAGACCAGTGAGCCTTACGTCTGTGATGGGAAAGCTGTTGGAAAAGATTCTTAGAGATAGGATCTATAGGCATTTAGAGAATCATGGTCTGATCAGGGACAGTCAGCATGGCTTTGTGAACTGCAGATTGTGTCTAACAAGCCTGATAGAGTTCTTTGAGGAGGTGACCAGGCATATAGATGAGGGTAGTGTTGTGGATGTGACCTATATAAATTTTAGTAAGGCATTTGACAAGGTTCCACATGGTAGGGTTATTCAGAAAGTCAGAAGGCATGGGATCCTGGGAAGTTTGGCCAGGTGGATTCAGAATTGGCTTGCCTGCAGAAAGCAGAGGGTCGTGGTGGAGGGAGTACATTCGGATTGGAGGGTTGTGACTAGTGGTGTCCCACAAGGATTGGTTCTGGGACCTCCGCTTTTCGTGATGTTTATTAACAACCTGGATGTGGGGGTAGAAGGGTGGGTTGGCAAGTTTGTAGACACAAAAGTTGGTGGTGTTGTGGATAGTGTAGAAGATTGTCAAAGATTGCAGAGACATTGATAGGATGCAGAAGTGGGCTGAGAAGTGGCAGATGGAGTTCAACCCGGAGCAGTGTGAGGTGGTACACTTTGGAAGGACAAACTCCAAGGCAGAGTACAAAATAAATGGCAGGATACTTGGTAGTGTGGAGGAGCACAGGGATCTGGGAGAACAGGTCCATAGATCTCCGAAAGTTGCCTCACAGGTAGATAGGATAGTTAAGAAAGCTTATGGGGTGTTAGCTTTCATAAGTCGAGGGATAGAGTTTAAGAGTCGCAGGGTAATGATGCAGCTCTATAAAACTCTGGTTAGGCCACACTTGGAGTACTGTGTCCAGTTCTGGTCACCTCACTATAGGAAGGATGTGGAAGCATTGGAAAGGGTACAGAGGAGATTTACCGGGATGCTGCCTGGTTTAGAAAGTATGCATTATGATCAGAGATTAAGGGAGCTAGGGCTTTACTCTTTGGAGAGAAGGAGGATGAGAGGAGACATGATAAAGGTATACAAGATATTAAGAGGAATAGATAGAGTGGATAGCCAGCGCCTCTTCCCCAGGGCACCACTGCTCAATACAAGAGGACGTGGCTTTAAGTTAAGGGGTGGGAAGTTCAAGGGGGATATTAGAGGAAGGTTTTTTACTCAGAGAGTGGTTGGTGCATGGAATGCACTGCCTGAGTCAGTGGTGGAGGCAGATACACCAGTGAAATTTAAGAGACTACTAGACAGGTATATGGAGGAATTTAAGGTGGGGGGTTATATAGGAGGCAGGGTTTAAGGGTCGGCACAACATTGTGGGCTGAAGGGCCTGTGCTGTACTATTCTATAAGATTTGAAGGGTGCAATGTTGAAAGCACTGTATGAAGGTAGTCCATTATCTGCAGTTAGATATCTGCACTAATTTTGTTCACTCACAGTCAATCAAGAGAACACGGCAGCATACACGGGATTAATTTCTGTCAATAACTACGAGGAACAAGTAGTTTCATAGTACTGTAGTAGCATTGGCAGTCATTAATTTCTTCTGCGTTTTATTTGAATACATAATGTGTTACTCAATAGTTTTTTTTAAATACCTTTTTAACTACTTCCAAGAAACCAGCAAATTGGGGCAGCCTCTTAAGTAGACCAAATGTACTGGTCCCGAGATATCCCAATTAACCAGAATCCACGGTATTAGACAGCAGATTTGAAGTGCGGGGGGAGGTGTGAGACAAGTATTGTTTTAGACAGAGAAAGTGCAGGTGTCTGAACTACACCGCCAGCCGACAGGCAGATATGGAAGCAGATACAATAGCTAAAGAGGCTGCCACAGAGCACGGAGAGATACAGACCACATATGCAGGCAGATTGGATCAGTTAGGATGGCATTATGGTTGAGGTAGACACAGTGGGTTGAAGACCATAACCCACAGGACATAATTAGGCTATGCTCCGCCAATCCATCACAGCTGATTTATTATCCCTCTCGACCCTATCCTCCAGCTTTCTCCCCATAACCTTTGACACACTTACCAACCAAGAATCTATCAATCTCCGCTTTAAGTATACTCAACAACTTGGCCTCCACAGCCGTCTGTGGCAGCGAATTTTACCGATTTACCACCCTCTGACTAAAAAAATTCCCCCTCACCTCTATTCTGAAGCTGAGTCCTCTGGTCCAAGACTTCTCCACTAAAGGAAACATCCTCTCTACATCCACTCTTATCTAGGTTTCAGATACGGTGCTGATCAGAATCAGGTGGAATATCACTGGCATATGTTGTGAAATTCGTTGTTTCGTAGCAATGGTACATTGCAATTTAAACAAGTAGTGCAACAAGAGAGGAAAAATAGGGAGGTAGTGTTCACTGTCCATTCAGAAATCAGATGGTGGACGGGAAGAATCTGGTCCTAACACATTGAGTGTAGTTCTTCTTGCGACGAGATGAGATCTTTCAATGAGATCCGCGCCCCCCCCCCCGCATCATTTTTTCTAAACTTCAGTGAATACAGGCCCAGAGCTATCAAACACTCCTCATATGTTAACTCTCTCATTCTCTTGAAAATTCTCTGAACATCTCCAACACCAGCACATCCTTTCTTAGATAAGGGGCCCAAAGCTGCTCACCATACTCCAACTGTGATCTGTGAGGCCTTATAAAGCCTCAGCATTACATCCTCACCTTTTTATTCAGATTCTCTTGAAACAAATGCTAACATTGCATTTGCCCTTCTTCACCACCAACTCAAGCTGGAAGTTAACCAGTGGGGAATCCTGCATGAAATTTCTCTGCACCTCTGATTTCCGAATTTTGCATTCCATTACCACTTCTTTTGCCCATTCTCCAAATCTGTCCGAGTCCTTCTGCAGACTCTGTTTCCTCAACACTACCTATCATCATATTGTCCGCAAACATGGCCACAAAGACATCCAAATTACTGACAGATTATGTGAAAGGATTCAGGCCCAACACCAACCCTTACAAACCACCACTTGTCACCGGCTGCCAACCAGAAGCTCCCTTTGCCTCCTGCCAGTCAGTCAATGCTCTAACCATGCCAGTATCTTTCCTGTAATACCACGGGTTCTTTACTTGTTTAGCAGTCTTGTGCTGCACCTTGTCAAAGGCCTTCTGAAAATCCAAATATACAACATCCACTGGCTGTCCTTTGTCTATTCTGCCTGTTATTTCCTCAAAGAACTCCAACATATTTATCTGGAAAGTTTTTCCTTAAGGAAACCATGTGGACTTTGCCTTATTTCATCATGTGCCTCCAAGTACCTCGAAACATCATCCTTAATGGACTCCAAACACTGAAGTCAAGCTAACTAGCCTGTAATTTCCTTTCTCACCTAGGCCCATTTCCTGTATTCTTCTGCGTTCTAACTACATGCCACATAGCACCTTGTCAAAAGCCTCACTCAAACCACATAGAACAGCACAACAGAGAACAGGCCATTCGGCCCACAATGTTGTGCCGAACCAGCTAAAAAGCAAATCAAAAACACTAAAACACTAATCTCTCCTATGTATACCATGTTGATATCCCTCCATCTTATTCACACCCTCTTACCTTCAATGCACACCCTCTGGCATTAGACATTTCAACTCTGGGAAAGAGTTACTCTGTGCCCACTCTACCTATGCCCCTCATAATCCTGTAAACCTCTGTCAGATTTCCTCTCAGTCTCTGCTGCTCCAGAGAAAATAACACAGGTTTATTCAGCCGCTCGTGACAGCATGCGCCCTCTAAACCAGGCACCATCCTGGTGAACTTCTTCTGCACCCTCTCCAAAGCCTCAACATTCTTCCTCTCGTGGGGCAACCAGAATTGCATGCAATACTCCAGATGTGGCCTAAGCAGAGGTTCATAAAGTTGCAACATAATGTTTGAAATCAATGCCTCAACTAATAAAAGCAAGTATTCCATAAGCCTCCTCAACCACCTTATTGACATGCGTAGCCACTTTCAAGGAGCTATGAGCTTGGATCCCAAAATTGCTCTGCTTAAAAACACTGTTAAGGATCTTGCCCATGCGTTTGCCCTATCATGGTGCAACACCTCACATTTATCCGGGATTAAACTCCATCCGCCATTTCTCCGCCCGTACCGGCAACTGATCTATATCGTGCTGAATATCTACAGCTCCGTGCTTGTCAATGCACGCTACTACCTCAAGTATTCAGTCAGACTGATCAAGCAGGAACTACCCTGGACAAAGACACACAGTGGATGCCTCCGAGTTCCAAGCAATCATTCATTCTCTACCTTAGAAATCTTTCCCTACCGCTGACATTCGGCTCACAGGTGTTCTGTCGTTGAGCCTACCAGAGTTCTCCTTGGGAACTAGTTGACTCGATCAGCATTTCTGATCTGGCTATTGTTCACGATTGCATTTAATAAAAAAAAGGTCTCTGGTTATCAGTCTGTGGCCTACTGGGGATCACACTTCCTGTCCCTCCTGAGATACTCAGTGTCTCCATCTTTATTTATGAAGAAAGAAAGAAAGTCCCTTCACTCAACCCTCCAAACTCAAGTCTATTTCTTCTGTGCATACCAGAGTACAGTATTTCAACTCCACACAACCAATGCCAATGATTCTTTTGCTCTTAACTTACTTACAGAAGCTCTTCAGATTTACCTCAATCCTGCTTACCGTGTTACATTGAGACCCTGCCTCACCTTTCTAAGCACCTCCCTATACCTCTGATACTCCACCCACCATCATTTACCCTGCCTGACCCCAATCTCCCTCATAGATAGAGCAGATGTCAGTGGGGGAGTCCAGGACCAGAGGACACCAGCCTCAGAATAAAGGGACGTCCATTGAGGAGAGAGATGAGAAGGAATTTCTTTAGCCAGAGAGTGGTGAATCTGTGGAACTCACTGTCACAGACAGCCGCGGGGGCCAAGTCAGTGGGTGTATTGAGATCTTGATTAGAAAAGGCATCAACAAGGCAGGAGAATTGGGTTGAGAGGGATAATAAATCAGCCGTGATGGCATGGTTGAGCAGACTCGAAGGGCCAATTGGCCTAATTCTGCTCCTATGTCTGATGGCCTTTTGTTCCTCTCTCTGTCATCAGTACACCCACCTCCTTTAGCAACCCTTTATCATCTTAACTCGCGCCTCGATACAGGGTCCTTGGACAGGTTACCACCTCCCCCACCACTATTCACCCCTAACAGGTCACAGCAGCAGCAACACTTGAAGTCTGCACCCCCCCCCCCCCCCGCCACACTTCATTAGTTGTGTCATTTGCGTCAACGGCCAACACATTTCACAGTATGCTTTGATGTACGATAATTAAATCCGAAACGGAATCTTCTCCCTTTCCCTTATTCCCCCCCCCATCCCTCCCTACCTTAGCTATCCTCTCCTTCATCCTCCTCCCCTGATGTTTCCCAACTGAACACACAGGAAAATCAAGGTTAAGTCCCGACACTGTCTGGGAAACCCGGCTTCAAAGAGGCTGAATGGCACCCGCCCCTAGAGTAACTGTTTCCACAGGGGCTGACGGCACACAATCAAATTTCTCCCTCCATTCCCTTGGATCCCCCCTCAACCCTTCCCTCTAGTCTCCTCTCCTCCCCTCCCACCTCTCTCTCTCTCAGCCATTATCTCCCTCATTCCCCCTTCCTCACCCCACTCCTTCAATCCCATTTCCTCATGCCTCCTTCCTTCCCCAGAGGGGCAGGTGTAGGGAAGAATGGGCTGGAACAGGCGAGCAGATGAGGGAGATGGTTGATTGGAAGTTGATCGTTTCCTGTTCAGTCATGGCATCAATGGATACGGTGAGAAGGCAGGTGTACAGGGTTGAGTGGAATCTGGGATCGGCCATGATGGAGCAAGCTCGATGGGCTGAATGACCTAATGCTGCTCCTATGTCTTATGGTCTTTAAGGTCCAGGCATGGCCAGGCTGCCCGGAAATCAGACGGTGGTGCTGGGTTCAAAAGGGAGGGGGAGGATGATGAGGCCGGGGGAGAGGGAGGGGCTGGATTCAGCCAAGCTGCCTAAGACCCAGGCAGGGGTGCCAGGTCCGAGAGAAAGGACGTGTCAGGGGTGGGAGAAAGGAGCTAGACTTGTCCAGGCCGTCCGAGTCCGAGAAGAGGAGGGGGAGGGGAGGCCACTCTATTTATAACAACAGTTGCTCATCGCCAGTGAGGCCTGTCTGACAGGTGGCTCCAGCCCACAGTGTAGACCCTTCCCAGGGGGTCAGGTCGCTGTACACCAGGACTCCCGGCTAGACTCAACTCCCCTCACCCAGACCCCGGAGCAGGGAGGTGGAGACAGTGTGTTCCCTCAATCCCCTCATTCACTCCCTGACCTCAATACCTACCCCTCTTTGCCACCCCCACTCCTCAATTGCCCTCAATCCCTCCCCAGCCTCATTACCCCCCTCAATCCCTCCCCAGCTCATAAGCTCATTTCCCCTCCCACCCTTACTCTTCAACCCCCTCCAGTCCAACCACATCACCTCCCCATCCCCTCTGTCCTGAATCCCCTCTCAATCCCTTCCCAAACTAATTTACCTCACCTTCCCACTCCCTCCTTAATGTCAATACATCATCCTCCTCATGCCCTCCCTCCTCAGTCTCCCTCCCCAAACCCATTACCTCCTACTTCCTCCACCCCTCAACTCCCAGTCCTCTTGCTCCCACTTCAACCTCATTACCCCTCACTCCCTCGCCTCCCCAAACTAATTTACCTCCTCCTGACCTCACTTATCTCTCTCTCACACCATCCCCATCTCATTACCTCTCCCCGACTGAAATACCTCATCTCCTCATCCCCTTCCTCCCTAGCTCCACCCATTTCCCCTCCTCCCTCGCTCTTCAATCCCCTTACTCCCCATCCCCTCCCTCCGCAAACTAATTTACCTCCTCCTCCCCTCCCCTCACTTCCTCCTTAATGTCAAGACATCCTCCTCCTCCTCACCTCCCCCACGACATCCCCACCTCACTACCTCCCCCCTCCCAACATGACCTCCTTCTCTTCCCCTCGCTCCCTCCTCAACCTCATTACCCCTCACTCCCGCTCCCTCCTCGATCTCCCCCTCCACTCCTCTCACCCGGCGACTCCGCTCTCCCGGCCTTTCCGCCGCCCCTTCTTGCGATTCTTCTTGCTCCGAGTGGTCTCGGCCGGGGTCGGGACCGGCACCGCCGCCGCCGCCTCCGCCCTCTCGCCGCCGGCGCTCATCCCGCGCGCGCCCCGTCTGCCGCGCGCCGCCGCGCTCCGCGTCTGGGGAGGGGGGGGGAGGGGTCTGCCGGCCGGTACCGCGCAGGCGCGCCCCTGAACCCGGGGAGTGGGGTGGCGGGGCCCCCCCCCTTCCACCCGAGGTGCTGGAGACCCAGCAGCGCGCAGGCGCGCCTCAGAGCCACGCCCCTTAAAGCGAGACCGACCCCCCTGCTCCTCTTGAGAGACGCTCAACCCGAAAACATCATCGTTAAGGTGGCGCCCGAGGGGCCGAAGGACCTCAACAAACCCACTCTCCCCCTAGAACGTCAAGACCGGGCGAGCAACCCGAATCCAAGTTGTAATCAAACAAATCCAACTTCTCCCCTCATGGAGGGAATCCAGGCCGTTCAGCCCTCTTGTCGGCTGCGACACAGGGATAGGATCAGGCCATTCTGCCCAAAGCGCAAATTACAAACAAATAATTCAGTGTATCTGTGGAAGAAGACGGACAGTTGGCTTTTTAGGTTAGACCCTGAATTGGGTCTGAGAGTGTCAAGGAGAGAATGTGTGCAGTATTTGGAGTATTGTGTGCAGTTTTGGTCACCAACTTACAGGAAGGATATTAATAAGGTTGAAAGAATGCAGAGGAGGTTTACAAGGATGTTGCCGGGACTTGAGAAACTGAATTACAGAGAAAGGTTGAATAGGAACTTTATTCCCTGGAGCGTAGAAGAATGAGGGGAGGTATATAAAATTATGATGGGTATAGATAGAGTGAATGCAAGCAGGCTTTTTCCACTGAAGCAAGGGGAGATAAAAACCAGAAGACTTGGGTTAAGGGTGAAGGGGGAAAAGTTTAAAGGGAACATTAGGAGGGGCTTCTTCACACAGAGAGTGGTGGGAGTGTGGAATGAGCTGCCAGATGAAGTGGTACATGTGGGCTCACTTGTAACATTTAAGAAAAACTTGGTCAGGTACATGGATGAGAGGTGTATGGAGGGATATGGTCCAGGTGCAGGTCAATGGGATGAGGCAGAAAAATTGTTTGGCACGCCAAGAAGGGCCAAAAGGCCTGTTTCTGTGCTGTAATGTTCTATGGTTCTGTGGAATGGCGTGGTTAAAGGCAACCCCCGTTACTATGGGAAACGAGGGAAGAGATTGCTGCATCTTTGGCCATAGTCTTTGCATCCTCACTGGCCACAGGAGTAGTACTAGAAGATTGGAGTTCCTGTTATTCCTGTGTTCAAAGGAGCAGGGATTACCTTGGCAATTGTAGACCAGTACTTCAGTGCTGGGCAAAATACTGGAGAGAATTTTTAGAGACAGCATTTGGAAAAGCATAGCCTGATTAGGCTGTGTTAGTATGGCTTTGTGAGGGGTAGGTCATGAATCTCGAGGACGTGACAAGGCACATTGATGAAGGTAGGGCAGTGGATCTGGTGTATAGGGATTTTAGTAAGGTGTTAGATAAGATTCCCCATGGTAGTCTGGTCAGGAGGCATGGGAAACTTGTCTGGGCGGATTCAGAATGGCCTTGCCCATAGAAGACCGAGACTGGTTGTAGATGGTTCGTATTCTGCCTGGAGGTTGGAGACCAGTGATGTCCTGCAGGGATCTCTTCTGGGATCCCTGCTCTTTGTCATTTGCATGTTCTTGGAGCATGTCCCACAGCGGTTTTGGTTTGCTTTAGAGTAACCATTACACCCCTTAACCATCAGACTCCTGAACCAAGGGGGATAACTTCACTCAACTCAACTCTGATCTGAGTCCACAATCTATGGACTCACTTTCAAGGATTCTACAAGTCATGTTCTCAAATTTATTTGGCACAATTTGTCTTCTTTTGCAGATTGTCTTTTTTAGTCGGTCTTTGTCAATGCATCGTTTTTAATAAATTCTATTGTATTTCTTTATTTTTCTGTAAATGCCTGCAAGAAAATGAATCTCAAGGAGTTATATGGGGTCCTGATAATTCTTTGACTTTGCCTCTGCCACCACATCACATTCCACAGAAGCACTCACCCATCATTCTGTATAAAAACAAACTACCTCTGACAGACCCCTAAATCACCTTAAACACATGACCTCTTCCACCCTGGGGGGAAAAGTCTCTGGCTGTCCACTTGATCTCCGCCTTTTGTACACGTCTATCGAGAGAAAAGCCCCAGCTCGCTCAACCTCTTCCCATTAGACATGCTCTCTAATCCAGGCAGCACCCTGGTAAATCTCTGCACCCTCTCTAAAGCTTCCACACCCTTCCTGTAATGAAGCAACCAGAACCGAACACAATCCTCCTGGTGTGGTCGAACCAGGGTTTTATAGAGCTGCAACATTCCCTCGTGGCCTCTGGAACTAAAATCGAAGAAAGGGTGCTCGATCTTTTAGTAAGAAACCAGCAAAACTGAACTTTGTTGTAACAGTGAAAAAAAACACTAATGAAACTAAAAGTAGCAATATAATGAAATAAGCAGTCCAACCTTATTCAAACACACTTAAGTGTAAATATATACATATAAATAATTCTAGCTGCCTCTGGTCTTAGAAACATAGAAAATAAGTGCAGGAGTAGGCCATTCGGCCCTTCGAGCCTGCACCGCCATTTATTATGATCATGGCTGATCATCCAACTCAGAACCCCGCCTCAGCCTTCCCTCCATACCCCCTGACCCCCGAAGCCACAAGGGCCATATCTAACTCCCTCTTAAATATAGCCAATGAACTGGCCTCAACTGCTTCCTGTGGCAGAGAATTCCACAGATTCACCACTTGCTGTGTGAAGAAGTTTTTCCTAGTCTCGGTCCTAAAAGGCTTCCCCTCTATCCTCAAACTGTGACCCCTCGTTCTGGACTTCCCCAACATCGGGAACAATCTTCCTGCATCTAGCCTGTCCAATCCCTTTAGGATCTTATAAGTTTCAATCAGATCCCCCCTCAATCTTCTAAATTCCAACAAGTACAAGCCCAGTTCATCCAGTCTTTCTTCATATGAAAGTCCTGCCATCCCAGGAATCAATCTGGTGAACCTTCTCTGTACTCCCTCTATGGCAAGGATATCTTTCCTCAGATTAGGGGACCAAAACTGCACACAATACTCCAGGTGTGGTCTCACCAAGGCCTTGTACAACTGCAGTAGTACCTCCCTGCTCCTGTACTCAAATCCTCTCACTATAAATGCCAGCATACCATTCGCCTTTTTCACCGCCTGCTGTACCTGCATGCCCACTTTCAATGACTGGTGTATAATAACACCCAGGTCTGGTTGCACCTCCCCTTTTCCTAATCGGCCACCATTCAGATAATAATCTGTTTTCCTATTTTTGCCACCAAAGTGGATAACTTCACATTTATCCACATTAAATTGCATCTGCCATGAATTTGCCCACTCACCCAACCTATCCAAGTCACCCTGCATCCTCTTAGCATCCTCCTCACAGCTAACACTGCCGCCCAGCTTCATATCATCCGCAAACTTGGAGATGCTGCATTTAATTCCCTCATCCAAGTCATTAATATATATTGTAAACAACTGGGGTCCCAGCACTGAGCCTTGCGGTACCCCACTAGTCACTGCCTGCCATTCTGAAAATCTTAACCCAGACTAAACTGAACTAAAGAGAAAGCACAAATAAGTAACTAAACTTCTTGGTTGGTGCAACTGTAACGAAAACCAATTTCCCTCGGGATCAATAAAGTATGGCTATGACTATGACTACCCTCTTCACCTCTACCAGGCCCCCAAACCGCATGTCAAATCACCCATAATAACTGCGCAACACAGACAGAACATAGACAGGAACACAACTGTTCCTGAACCTGCCATACCCAAGGCTCCTGTACCTTCTGCCCAAAGGCAGCAGTGAGAAGCGAGCAGGGCCTGGATGGTGGGGATCCCTGAAGATGGGTTCTGCTTTCCTGTGGCAGTGCTCCTTGTCGATGTGCTCACTGGAGGGGAGGGCTTTACCTGCGATGGCCTGGGCTGCAAACACCACTTTTTTTGCGGCCTTTTCCGTTCCTGGGCGTTGGGGTTTCCACACCAGGGTGCGATGCTCTCCACCGTGCACCCATGGAAGTTTGTCAGAGTTGCGTTCGGGACGTTTAAGTGATTGGAATTCGAATGAAAGGAAGTAGAGGGCCCCGTGCAATGCAAGGCTTCGGTTTATCCTGTAGTAGGTTAAAGGGTCGGCACAACATTGTGGGCCGAAGGGCCGTAACAGCTTACTCACCTCTACAGTGACCATGATCTACCCTCTTGGGCAGCCTGTCCACACCGAGGATGAGCTGCTATCCCTCCGGCTCTGGGTCCGACGCGGGGGGCCGCTGTGGCCAGTGGGGGATTGGTGGGGCAGCTTCTGAGATGGTGGTTTCAGCGTGCCCCGGGGTCCACAAACTCATGGCTCCGGACCCAACCCTGAACAATTCCCGCGCCGGAGACTCCCGGGAGTCGTGGAGGACGGCGCACATCCTCGGCGTTGGCCCCTTTGATCTGATTCCAGTAACTTCTCCCTGGGGCAAGGTTCAAACCTTGGTGTCCGTTCTGTACTGGCACGGCCGGCCTGGTGTAGGGAAGACCTCACCGCCGCGGGCATAACGCTGGGACCGGGCATTGCTTCACTTTGCCCGCAGATTCAGAGGGTATCTCTCACTCTGTTTGAGGTACCCGCTCTTGGTGGCCCCACTCTCTGAAGCATACAGGGGGGCAGGAACCATAAGACACAGGAGCAGAATTATGCCATTCGGCCCATTGAGTCTACTCTGTCATTCTATCAGGGCTGATTTGTTTTCCCTCTCAATCCCATTCTCCTGTCCATAACATTTGAGACCCTTACTAATCTATCAACCTGCATTTTAAATATGCCCAACGACTTGGCTTTCACAGCTGCCTGTGGGAATAAATATGACTGATTCACCACCCTCTGGCTAAAGAAACTCTTCATCTTCGTTCTAAGTGGACATCCCTCAATTCTGAGGCTGTGTCCTCTGGTCCTAGACACCTCCACCATAGGAAACATCCTCTCCACGTCCACTCTATTTGTGCCCCCTGGTCCTAGACTCCCCCACCATAGGAAACGTCCTCTCCACATCTACTCTGTGCCCTCCGGTCCTAAGCACCCCCACCATGTCCTCTGCTTAGGTCTTTCAGTCGGTCTCAATGAGTTTTTCCCCCTCGTTCTAAACTCCGGTGAGTTCAGGCCCAGAGTCAATCAAATGCTCCTCATCCCTGCAATTACTCCAAGCACTTCTGCAATCTTGGTTCTCTACAACGTTCTCCTCACGCAGGAGACAGAGGTGATCTTCAACACCCATCACTGCGCGGTGGACCCTGAGATGGCGGGTCTGTTGGAGAAGGGGTTGGGTGGTGTTCGGCATGGACAGGTTGTTTCAGGACCCTGGCATCTGCTGAAGCTGCCAGCAAGGTCTCGAGGGCTTTGGTGGACCATAGCTAAGAGCTTGGCCTCTGAGTGTGGGCACCAGAACTTAAGGACAGTGGGAGACAGAGCTGAAATCATCGGGTGGTGGAGAGAAACCAATGCATAGCCTCCAGTCAGATTTACAGTGTCCATCAGTTTCCTGTCCTGGCTTCGAGAGAAGGTCATGTTGGATTAGAGTGTAATTTTGTTATTTTTCTCACAGATTATTCTTTCTCATGAGGCCCCCCCCCCCATTGGTTAGGGTCAACCGTAGAAGTGTCTACGTGATACACAAGCCAGGGCTGTACAATACGGAGAGCAAGCTGTTGTCCATGTAACAAGCTCCCCCACTCCACCCAGGAACAACAGAGACCAACACAGTTTGGCAGTAGCAGCGTCACAAGAATTGTCAGTCAGCATTGAGCTCAGCGTAGGACTGCATTAGGGTTCCCAGCTCTGGATTTTTCCTCGGGGTTTACTCCCAAAGCCTCTCCCATGCGTGGGTATAGCCACAAGGCAGCGGAGGTTTGAGATCAGAATTTTCCTTCTCCTAGATGAGCTCCATCTTCCTGGAATGACTGGTTTTAAGGCACTTTTGCCTCTTTTCCTGTCTGTAGAAACTATGCACACAGTACTTTGATAGTAAATGTACTTTGAACTTCAAGGTTTGACGTGCAGTCAGAGATGCACACCATTGGAATAACGGTTATTTGAGCCACTCTGGCCCTTCTCCTCTGACTTCTCTCATTAACAAGGCACTTTTCCCCCCACAGAACTGCCAGTCATTGGATTTTTTTTTGATTCTCGCACCATTCTCTGTGAAGTTTAGAGAATGCCCTGCGTGAATTGTGTCGACACACATTCTGGCACCAATGTAGCTCGTCCACGATATTCCCAGCATTGTATCAAGATGGCACCAGCAACTAATAGTAACATCCTGCAGACAGTTCACAAAACTATTTCTCCTTTGAAATAAATATTTTTAAATCTTTCTTTTAAATATACTTCTACTAATCTGTGTGTGACTGGAGCCCCTGTATTGTACATATTGATAATGTGTTTTTGGGCTGATTGAGTGATTTGGCTCTTTGGGTGCCTCGGACGGAACTCAGTGTGGTTGACTACAGAGCATTCAACCTAATGGCGGAGCCCAAACTCACAATCGGCTCCTGATTAAGGGGTCAAGCAAGAATGAAATCAATGAGGGACTGGAAGGCGAGCATGTGTCCAGTACCGTCTCCCTCTCACACGCTGCTGCCGGGGTCTTGGGTCTTGGGCAAGGTTTGATCGGTGTGGTTTGTGGTTTGGACTCGTCTTTAGAGGTACCTGCAGTTCCTGCTATATGTGTTTCTGGTTTCTAGTTGCCCCTTTTTGTTGCTATTTTGATCGGGGTGGACTGGCTCTGCGGCCGGCAGCCAACGAATAACACAGCGCTAAATTGAATTGAACTGAACTGCACATCCCAGGCTGTTTTGAAGTCTTTGCGGTTTGATGTTTAATGTTCTGTGTGTTGTTCGCTCATTTTTTTGCCATTTGCATGATTTGTGGTCTTTTTGCGTATTGGGTGTTTGTTCTGAGGATGCCCGCGGGAAGATGAATCTCGGGGTTGCATCCTACTTTGACAATAAATGTGCTTTGAATCACTGAACGCAAACAATAGGAAAACAAGTCCCTTTCTTCCCTCCCACCCACTCAGACCGTCCTCCAAACCCGGGACAGGCTGCCTCAGGGCCTCCTGAACGTGTGACTGTTTATAGTGAATCTTCCAGAAATTGTAGTAGGGATGCTTCTGTATTTTTCTGGAAGCTTCTCAGTCTTTCTGCAACAGGTGTCACTTGAACCTAACTTAATTGCCACTGGAACGTTGTTTCTTTTTACTCACGGCTGGACCGCGGTTTCTTTGTCCCTTCTCTCTCCTGATCGTTCTTTGGACTGTGTCGATCATTGACGCAAACGACGTATTTCACTGTATGTTTCGATGTACGTGTGACAAAGACTTTAATCCATAAACGGCCGTTAATCATGAAGCTGTTTATCGCCTCACTCTTCACACGTACAGTACTGTGCAAAAGTCTTAGATATTATACATCTGTGCCCAAGATCTTTGCACGGTTCTGTATGTAGCGTGGGAGCCGTAGACCTTCGCTCAGTACTGTAGCTACAGTGTCTAGGACCTTAGCACTGTTCTCTAATTTTATGTACTGCTGCTGTGAAACACGTTTGATGACCTGTGTGAGTGATGATAAACCTGATTCTGATACGGGTCTCTGTTGTGGACTGAGAGTGGGAAAGGGGAATCATGGTTGGGGGAAGGGGAAGGAGGAGGGAAGCATCAGGGAGAGACATGCTATAACGATCAATAAACCAGTTGTTTGGAATCAAATGACCTTGCCTGGTGTCTCAGGGCTGGGTGTGTCTGCACCCCTCCCGCCCCGGCATTCCTTCCCGCACCCCTCCACCCTCGTCATTCCCAACGTCCTCGGCTCCCGCCAGATTCACAAACTTGCTCTCCGCTCCCCGTTGACAAATAGAGGGCAGCACAGTAGTGCAGTGGTTCACAGCGCCAGCGACCCGGATAATTCCCCAAGCCGTCTGTAAGGAGTTTCTACGCTCTCCCCGTGACCGCATGGGTTTCCTTGGGGTGCCATGATTTCCTCCCACAGTCCAAACATTTATAAGTTGATTGGTCGTTGTAAGTTGGCCAATGATAAGGCGAGGGTTAAATCGAGGGGCTGATTCCACACAGTATCTCAATAAGTAAATGAAGTGCAAGAGTTTTAGGTGCCCTGGATATATACGTGTGTGCACGTGCACAAGACTTTCGCACAGTACTGTACATTGAAACATACATCATTTGTGTCAGTGGACAACAAAGTCTGCGGACGTGCTGGGGCAGCCCACAAGTGTTGCCATAACTCCAGCACCAACGTAGCAGGCCCAGAACTCACTAACCCAAGCCTGAGCCCAGAACTCACTAACCCGAGCCCGAGCCCAGAACTTACTAACCCGAGCCCGAACCCAGAACTTACTAACCCGAGCCCAGAACTTACTAACCCGAGCCCAGAACTTACTAACTCGAGCCCAGAACTTACTAACCCAAGCCTGAGCCCAAAACTTACTAACCCGAGCCCGAGCCCAGAACTTACTAACCCAAGCCGAGAGCTTACTAACCCGAGCCCGAACCCAGAACTTACTAACCCGAGCCGAGAGCTTACTAACCCGAGCCTGAGCCCAGAACTTACTAACCCGAGCCCAGAACTTACTAACTCGAGCCCAGAACTTACTAACCCGAGCCTGAGCCCAGAACTTACTAACCCGAGCCCGAGCCCAGAACTTACTAACCCGAGCCCAGGACTTACGAACCCGAGCCCGAGCCCAGAACTTACTAACCCGAGCCCAGGACTCACTAACCCGAGCCCAGGACTCACTAACCCGAGCCCAGGACTCACTAACCCAAGCCCAGAACTTACTAACCCAAGCCTGAGCCCAGAACTTACTAACCCGAGCCGAGAGCTTACTAACTCGAGCCCAGAACTTACTAACCCGAGCCTGAGCCCAGAACTTACTAACCCGAGCCCGAGCCCAGAACTTACTAACCCGAGCCCAGGACTCACTAACCCGAGCCCAGAACTTACTAACCCAAGCCCAGAACTTACTAACCCGAGCCCGAACGCCCTCAGACCGTGGGGGGAAACGGGAGCGCTGGGAAGAAACACGCGGTCACACAAACTCCTTCCAGACTGCAGCGGGAAGTGAATCCAGATCAATAAGGGCGTTACGCTGACCGCTAAGTTACTGTGACGCCCTCCAGCTAACCCTTCAGTGGAAGGTCCTACAACACGTCTCAGTCACCCCTCTTCCATTCCATTCGAGTATTCACTCCCCTCAACTCCATCAGTGTTTGCTCCCACCGAGATTTATTTCAAACTTTTATACAAAATTTAAATAAACAAAAGTCAAGTACAAAATCTGTGCCTGTGTGTGTGGGGGGGTGTTCTGTCTCTGCGGAGGTCTCTCCTCCGTCCCAGACCGCCCCTGTCCACTCACCCGGTGGAGTCTGCCCAGCGGAAGAACCCGCAGCGGGAGGCGGGGTTGTGCACCGGTCCCGGGGGGCGGCGGCAGGAGTAGAAGCCCCTCCCGCGGTTGGGGCCAGCCTTCCTGACGGTGCGCAGGACGCAGGGCTCGCCGTGACCGGGGCAGGCTGGGGGCGGGGGCCGTCCCCTCAGCAGCCCCTTCCAGAAGACGGCGGGGGGCGGCGCAACTTCCTCTCCCTCCGAGGCCCCCGCAGTCGGGGGGCTCGGAGAACGGGAACCGGAGCCGGCACCCCCAGCATCTGCGGGCTTGAAGTAGGCCAGAAGGTTCCCATTCAGGGTGGGACGTCCACTGACCTTCCTCCCCCTCCTGCCACCCATCGCTGGCCTGGGCTTGGCCCCTACTCCTGCCCCTTGGCGAGACTTGGCCCCAACCCCCGGCCGAAACTCTGCCCCCTCTTCCCCAGAAGCCCGAGGGGAGGGTGGACCACGGTCGGGGCGGGAGAGGGCCACCAGGAAGCGGGAGAGGGTCTGCTGGACCCCGGCAAACTCTGGCAGGTTCTTGGTGCAGAGCGGGGGCAGGCGGGCGGTGGGCAGGCAGCGGGCCCTGAGCCATGCCCGTACGGGGCAGTGGTCCGAGCCCCGCACCTCCGTCAGCAGATCGCAGCCCCCCAACCAGCGCCGGGCCTGGGGGCCGCCAGCCAGGACGTAGTCAATGCGCGTGCCGTAGTTGGTCTCCCGGGCGCCCGTGCTGGTCTGCCAGCAGCTGTAGGCCTCCAGCCGGCCTGGGTTGAAGAGCCGGAAAGTGTCGACGAACAGCCCGCCTCCTGTCCCCTCCTCGTCCTGGCACACGAACCCATCCAACCACCTCCGCCCGGGCTGGGCTGCGAACTCGTCCTGCGGGAGGGAGGGAGAAAAGGACACAATGGGTTACAAATCTGGGATGGGGACACCGCGTGGATCGCCCCAGTGCACTAACCTCCGTATTAGAGCCAGGAGAAGGGGCCAGCGCGGGGACAAACCCTTTGCGTACGGCTGGGCAGGAAAACAGATCCGTGATGCAAATGTAGATCCATAATTCCTTTCAAGGCGGCAGCACGGGGAGATGAAGATCTGTAGACGTGTGGGGGAGAGGATACTGACTGGCTGCATCACAGCCTGGTACGGAAACACAGATGTCCTTGAATGGAAAGGCCTACAAAAAGTAGTGGATGCGGCCCATTTCGCCACGGGAAACAGAAATACATTCTGTAATGGGCACGTGGCCAAGTGGTTAAGGCATTCGACTAGCGACCTGAAGGTCGTGAGTTCGAGCCCCAGCCGAGGGAACGTGTTGTGTCCTTGAGCAAGGCACTTAATCACACATTGCTCTGTGTCGACACTGGTGCCAAGCTGAATGGGTCCTAATGCCCTTCTCTTGGACAACATCGGTGGTGTGGAGAGGGGAGACTTGCAGCATGGGCAACTGCTGGTCTTCCATACAACCTTGCCCAGGCCTGCGCCCTGGAGAGTGAAGTGAAGACTTTCCAGGCGCAGATCCATGGTCTCACAAGACTAACGGATGCCTTTATTAATGATCAATAAACTAATCGTTTGGAATCAAATGACCTTGCCTGGTGTTTAAGGGCTGGGTGTGTTTTTACTGTGCCAAACCACCCCGCCCCCCCCCCCCCCCAACCCGGGACTCTTTCTCTGCCATCTGTCCCTCATCCACCCGCGCTCCCCAGACTTTTGCACAGTTCTGTAGCTGGGAAGATGACGAGGGAAGGGAGCAGGGGTGGTGGTGGGGGGGGCGTCACGGCCGCAATTTGCTGCCTGTCCCCAGCCCCAGTGCAGTGTGCCCAGGACAGGAAGGCGTGTGTCCTTACCAGGTCTCCGGGCTGGCAGTGGTCAATGGGCCGATGAGATATGTTCAGGTCTCCAAGTACAAGCACTATCCTGCAGAAGGAAGGGAGGAGTGAGGCAGGAAACACATTGCCCCCCTCCACCTCGTCTCGAGCTCAGGTCTGCCCGGGCAGGGGAGTCAGGGACATGGTCACGGTCACCTCTGTCAGGGGGTCATGGTTCACAGTAGCGGCTACGGGTCACAGGTCGGTGGAGAGGTTCGAGGGTTAGGCCAGAAGAGGGTTGGGTCAGGGGTCAGCAGGAGTTGGACGAAGGGGTTAGGAGGTCAGACTTTATCTAGGGGGTCGGGGAAGCCTTACTCTCCGTCCCGAAGCAGGGCCTCAGCCCTGGCCTGCAGCAGTTGGCAGAAACGCAGTTTGAACTCGAGGCGCTGCTGGTTGTCGGGGTCGGCCCGGGGGACGTAAACGTTGATCACAGCCAGTGTCCTCTCCCCCTCCTCCTCCTCCGGCAGCCTGTGTGCGGGGTGGTGGGGGGGGGGAGTGGGAGAGAGGGAGATGGGGAGGGCAGAGGGGAGAGAGGATAGGGTAGGGGAGGGGGAGGGAGAGAGGAGAGGAGAAGGGGAGGAGAGGGGGAGGGGGAGGAGGGGCGAGGGGGAAGGAGAGGGGGAGAATGGGAGGGGGGTAAGGGGAGGGGAGGAGGGTAGGGGGAAGAGGGGAGGGATTGGGGATGGGGTAGGGAGGGAAGGGTGAGGAAGGGGAAGGGGGCAAGGGGAGGGTGAAGGGTAGGAGAGGGAGAGAGGGAGGGTGGGTGAGAGATTCTGTCAACCGATGCCCTTTCCCCAGCCACCGCTCCCATCTCACTATCTCCTCCTCATTGCACAGATCCTCTTCCTCCTGGTGACGCCCACGCTCCCTGCCGGCTCCTCACAGCCCACCAGTCCCTCCCTCCTCACCACCACCCCCCCCCGCCTCCCCCAGCAGTGACCCTCCCTCCCCCCGGCGCAGGGTTACCGTAGGCGGTGCTTCGTGATGAGGGCCCGGCCCTCGCTGTCCAGCTGACGGAGCTCCTGTTCAGAGAACTGGTCGGTCAGCCCCAGGGGGAGAGCGGCCCCAATCCCGGACAGCAGCCCCGAAAGACCCTCCTCTGCCGCAAACGGGGCGACGTCGTCCGTGCAGTAGGTGGCCACACCTGGACAGGGTTGGAACACATCACAGCACACCTGAGAATGCACCCTGGGGGCGGGGGAGAGAGGAGCAACAGCAAGGAAAGCCGGGGGGGGACAGGGTGCTGGGGGTAGAGATGAGGACGTGGAAAGGGGAGAGGGGGCAGGAAGTAGGGAAGTGTTAGGGAAGGGGAAGGAGAGAGGGGGAATGGAGAAAGGATAGGGAGGGGGTAGCGTTGAGCGATGGGAAGTAGGGGTGAAGTACACAGGGAGAATTCCTCTCTTTCTCTCACCTGAGTAGCCAGTGCGTGTGCGGCTGTGGCTGAAGTAGGAGTTAAAGCCCTCAAGGATGGCCACGTCCTCCTCCAGCAGGTCTCCTGGGCACAGGGGAGAGGCAGCCGTTAGTGGGCACACAGCTGCTGAGAGCGGGGTGGGGGTCGGGGCCGAACGGGAGCCCGGTGTGGTGGGAGAGACCCGGACAGCAGACATGACCGACGGGCGGTTCGCCCTCGAGCCGAGGAGCGGAAGTAGGGTGTTGGCGACCCAGCTCTCCCACAGACAGACAACACCGACGCAGACAGGGCGTGCCTTCGGACAGGAATGGGACCATCAGGTTAATGTCTTTGAGAGACAGCGAGGAATGGCCAGCTTCAGCCAGATCCTCCATCGAAGGGAAAGTTGTACAGTAACAGAAACAGGCTCCCTTCGGCCCGTCTCAACCATACTAAACAAGATGACCACCTTGTGTTTGGTCCATATCCTCTGAACCCTGGTAAATTGGTTTACGATTATCACAGTTTCAGTAAAAAACCTTGTTGTCAACACAGATTATTTCATTTCACAGTGCATGGAGGTACAGAACTGTGCACATATATGTAGCAAGGGTGCCTAAGACTTTTGCACAGTACTGTAGTAATTTTATGTATTGCACTGTACTGCTGCCACAATAAAAGCCACATTTCATGGCATATGTGAGTGATGACAAACTTGATTCTGATATGGGACTGAGAGCGGGAAGGGGCAGGAAGAGAGGAATCATGGTTGGGAAAAGGGGAAAGCAGAGGGAAGCACCAGAGAGACATTCCGTGATGATCAATAAACCAGTTGTTTGGAATCAAATGATCTTGCCGGGTGTTCCAGGACTGGGTGTGTCTGCACCTGTGCCACCCGCTAACCCAACACTCATTCTCTGCCACCTGTACCACACTTCTCCCACAGCACTCTACCCTCATCATTCCCAACACATACATACATGGAAACATTGACACATAGAAAACCTACAGCACAATACAGGCCCTTCGGCCCACACAGCTGTGTCCAACACGTCCTTACCTTAGAAATGACCTAGGGTTACCCATAGCCCTCTATTTTTCAGAGCTCTATGTACCCATCCAGGAGTCTCTTAAAAGACCCTATCGTATCCACCTCCACCACAGTCGCCGGCAGCCCATTCCACGCACTCACCACTCTCTGTGTAAAACAACTTATCCCTGACATCTCCTCTGTACCTACTTCCAAGCTCTTTAAAACTGTGCCTTCTTATGCTAGCCATTTGAGCCCTGGGAAAAAAGCCTTTGACTATCCACACGATCAATACCTCTCATCATCTTGTACCTCTCATCATCAGGTCACCTCTCATCCTCCGTCGCACCAGGGAGAAAAAGCCAAATTCACTCAAACTATTCTCATAAGGCATGCTCCCCAATCCAGGCAACATCCTTGTAAATCCCCTCTGCACTCTTTCTATGGTTTCCACATCCTTCCCGTAGTGAGGCGACCAGAACTGAGCACAGTCCTCCAAGCGGGGTCTGATCAGGGTCCTATATAGCTGCAACATTACCTCTCGGCTCTTAAACTGAATCCCACGGTTGATGAAGGCCAGTGCAACATATGCCTTCTTAACCACAGAGTCAACCTGCTCAGCAGCTTTGAGTGTCCTATGGACTCAAACCCCAAGCTCCCTCTGATCCTCCACACTGCCAAGAGTCTTACCATTAATACTATATTCTGCCATCATACTTGACCTACCAAAATGAACCACCTCACACCTCTCAGCCCTGTTTTGCATCCTATCAATGTCCCGTTGTAACCTCTGACAACCCGCCACACTACCCACAACACCCCCAACCTTTGTCTCATCAGCAGATTTAGTAACCCTTGGACTTCAGTGCTGTAGGACAAAGGTAAAACTACAACGGAATTCAGATTAAAGAGTTACAGTTAGACAGACAATAAGGTGCAAGGGCTACGGTGAAGGAGAGTCTGAGGTCGAGGGTCCATCTTATCAGCACTTGGGAACTGTTCAACAGTCGAAGGCGTACTGGACCCTGATGGACATGCTTCCCGGCTTTTGTATCTTCTGCCCGTTGGGGGGGGGGTCATTGATTATGCTAGCTGGTCAATTAGTCCAACTACCTCCCTCACCCTGCCCCTTCATCCCCTCTCTCCCTGCACCCCTCCTTCACTCACGGAACACACATCAAAGTTGCTGGTGAACGCAGCAGGCCAGGCAGCATCTCTAGGAAGAGGTACAGTCAACGTTTCGGGCCGAGACCCTTCATCAGGACTAACTGAAGGAAGAGTTAGTAAGAGATTTGAAAGTGGGAGGGGGAGGGGGAGATCCAAAATGATAGGAGAAGACAGGAGGGGGAGGGATGGAGCCAAGAGCTGGACAGGTGATAGGCAAAGGGGATACGAGTTGATCATGGGACAGGAGGCCTGGGGAGAAAGAAAAGGGGGCAGGGGAACCAGAGAATGGACAAGGGGTATAGTCAGAGGGGCAGAGGGAGAAAAAGGAGAGAGAGAGAAAGAATGTGTGTATAAAAATAAGTAACAGATGGGGTACGAGGAGGAGGTGGGGCATCAGCGGAAGTTAGAGAAGTCGATGTTCATGCCATCATGTTGGAGGCTACCCAGACGGAATATAAGGTGTTGTTCCTCCAACCTGAGTGTGGCTTCATCTTTACAGTAGAGGAGGCCGTGGATAGACATGTCAGAATGGGAATGGGATGTGTGGCCACCGGGAGATCCTGCGGACCATCTCTCACTCACGGCTCACTCGGGTCTCCTGCAGGCAGATAATGTGGGCGCCCAGACTCAGCAGCGTGGGCCGCAGTTGCTTCCCGCGGGCCCGGATCCCGTTCACGTTCCAGCTCACCAGCCGGAGGCCGGACTCCGGGCCCGCGGTCTCCATGTGGGAGGGCGGCGGGGACCAGCCTCCGAGGAGTCGGCGCCGGCGCCGCTGGCGGGCTTCAGCATCCGGACACAGCGCCGCTGGCGGGCTGGAGGATCCGGCCACAGCGCCACCATCCTCCTGGAGGAGTTGACCACAGCGCCACTCGCGGGCTGGAGGATCCGGCCACAGCGCCACTCGCGGGCTGGAGGATCTGGCCACAGCGCCGCTGGCGGGCTGGAGGATCCGGCCACAGCGCCGCTGGCGGGCTGGAGGATCCGGCCACAGCGCCACCATCCTCCTGGAGGAGTTGACCACAGCGCCACTCGCGGGCTGGAGGATCCGGCCACAGCGCCACTCGCGGGCTGGAGGATCTGGCCACAGCGCCACCAGTCGCCTGGAGCAGGGGCTCCCAACCCTTTTTTGCGCTGCGTACCGGTTTTTTATTGACAATATTCTTGCGGACCGGCCGACCCGGTGGCGGGGGGGGGGGGGGGGGGGGGAGGTGCCAACACACAAGAGTAACAGTAAATGCGCTGCGTTTATTCCGAAAAAGACTACAATGACCACTAAGCCTTGCGCGGGTACCTGTGTGTGTATGCGTGAAGTGCACATGCATGTACGTGCCGATTTTTTTGACAAATCGTTTTCAGCGATTCTGTTCAGTGAAACTACACTGTACATACATTATTTCTACTTTACATAGGCTGTGTATTTATCATATCATTCCTGCTTTTACTATATGTTAGTGTTATTTTAGGTTTTATGTGTTGTTTGGTATGATTTGGTAGGTTATTTTTCGGGTCTGCGAACGTTCAAAAATGTTCCCATATAAATTAATGGTAATCATAAGTCACTTATAAAGTCAATAGCATCATAATATTTTAAGTAACGTTTGGATATTAAACACACAGCACATATTTTCCCCGTATGAACATATAAAATCATTGCAACACACCAATTTCGCTGAATCAGTGGGAGCCCTGGGCTTGTTTCCCTGCAACGAGACGGTGCCATCGAGGGGTGATGGGAGACAGCGATACTCGAAGGGGGTTCCTTATGTCCAGTCTATTCCGCAATTTAGTTTTCGCTGCATTCATTGCAGAAAATCCTGCTTCGCAAAGGTATGATGTTGGAAATGGAAGCAACGTTTTCAGTGCTTTCGTGGCTATCTCAGGATATTTAGCCTTGACTTTGATCCAGAATGCCGGCAGAGATGTTATGTCAAACATACTTTTCAGCCCCCCATCATTTGCAAGCTCGAGGAGTTGATCTTCTTCCCGCGCTGACATGGATGATTCACCGGGAACATTCACAAATGGGTCACGGACCCATTCCTTTGCACGTCTTGGGTCATTTGTGGTTGGGAAGTAATGCTCGAATTCTGTCGACAGCGAAGTTAGGTGATCGCTCACCAGCTGTAAGAAAGACGGTGCAGCCTCAGTATCTCCCAAAATCCCAGCTAATGTTGGGAACATGTCAAATATACCCCTGTCCGCTCGCCATCCCCACAGTTCCAGTTTGGCTGTGAAAGCAGACACTTTATCTGCCAACTTGAAGACAGTTGTCATTCTCCCCTGAAGTGACAAATTGATTTCATTGAGCAGGTTGAAGACGTCACACAGATAAACGAGTTTTGCTATCCACTCCTCGTCACTGAAGTGTGCTGCCAGTGGTGACTTTTTTCCTGAAAGAAATCTCTGTAGCGGCTCTCTTAACTCAAAAACCCTGGCCAGGGGTCTCCCCCTTGATAGCCACCTGACTTCAGTGTGAAAGAGAAGGCGTTTGTGCTCTGCATCCATTTCCTCGCAAAGCTGCTCAAACAGACGTGAGTTCAGGGCTTTTGCTTTGACGTGATTGATAACTTCAACACCGTCACTCAATACGCTGTTAAGATCTGGTGACATTTTTCGGCTAGCCAGCATTTCCCTGTGTGTGACACAGTGTGTAGACTGGCATTCAGGAGCATCCTCTTTGACTCGGGTCATGAAACCAGACAGATGTCCAGTCATAGCTGCAGCCCCGTCTGTGCATATTCCAACACAGAATGACCAGTCCAGTTTGCCTGACATGTAGTCATTCAAAGACTTGAATAGTTCTGCCCCAGTTGTGTTAGTTGGCAGTGGCAGTGCACACAACATATCCTCCTGAACATCGTCTTGAAGTATATATCGCACATAAACCAGCAGCATTGCCTTATTGTCCACATCGGTAGACTTGTCGCCCTCGATAGCTTACCATGGTGAGTCGTTAAGCCGTTCCAACAGCTGTGCTTCGATGTCCTCCACTATGTCATCGATTCTCCTTGAAACTGTGGTAGCTGAAAGAGAAACCTGTGCCATCTTGTTAGCTGCAGCTTCTCCCAACAGTTCATGACACATGCCCTTGGCAGCAGGCAGAATTAATTCTTCACCAACGGTGAAAGGTTTCTTAACCTTAAGGCTAGCCACTAAGTACGACGCTCTCAGAGCAGCAGCATTTGTGGAGGTGGTGGCTCTCAGCACTTCCTTCTGTCCTGCTTGCTCAAGTTTTTTCCGCTCAAAAAACTCAGCGGGTTTGTCTTTAAGTGCAGGGTGCTTGGACTCAAGGTGCCGAAGCAGTTTTGAGGGCTTCATTGCCTCATTAGGCAGCTTGTCTCCACATATCACACACAGGGGGCTTGGAGTGTACGAGTCACCAGTCGCAATAAAGCCATATTTTATGTACGACTCTCGTATTTTCCGTTGAAGGAAGCTTTCTTTTTTTTTGCAGTCTCAGCCTCAGCTGTCTCTGCGTTATCATCATCGTTAGGCCTTTTATGTCCCCTACCACCTCTTCCAAAGAAACTCTCAAGCGACGTTTGTTTTTTACTCATACCTGCTGATGATCTCCGGCGTGGCCGTAATGACCACGCGTGCATTCAATCTCAACAATGGGCGTGACTGGGAATGAGGAAAGGTGCAGCTGATCCATATCGCTTCATACCGCCAAATCATATCATTTCCTCGCGGCCCGGCAGCACATGCTTTGCGGCCCGGTGGTTGGGGACCGCTGGCCTGGAGGATCCGGCCGCAGCGCCACCAGCCTCCTGGAGGATGCGGCCACAGGACCAGCCTCCTGGAGGAGTTGGAACCAGGAACAGCGACACCATCCGACTGGAAGACCCCAGTATAGCGCCACCAGCCTCTCGGAGGACCCGGGCACCGTTCCACCAGCCTCCTGTAGGAGTTGGACGCAGCACCGCTCACGGGCACAGCGACACCATCCTACTGGAAGACCCCGGCACAGCGCAACCAGCCTCCTGGAGAAGCTGGCAAAGCTCCACCACACGCCTGGAGGATCCGGACACAGCGCCACTCGCGGCTGAAGGACTCGGGCAAAGGTTCGCCAGCCTCCGGGAGGAGTTGGACACAGCGCCACCAGCCTCTTGGAGGATCCGGACAGTACCACTCTCGGGCTGGAAGATCCGATACAGCGCCAATCGGAGGCTGGAGGGCCCAGGCATAACACCACTCGCGGGCTGCATTACCTGGACACACCGCCACCAACCGGCTGGAGGACACAGCGCCGCAATGACGCCGCCGAGGGGAAAATACAGCCACAGCGCCACCCGCAGGTTCGAGGATCACGGCACAGCGCCAGTGGCAGGCTGGAGGACCCGGACGCTGGAATTCAGAAGAATGAGGTGGGATCTAATTGAGACCTTTCGAATGTTGAAAGGCTCAGACAGAGTAGATTTGAACATATTATTTCCTAAAACCAGAGGGCACAACCTCAGAATAGAGGGACGCCCTTTTAGAACCGGAATTTCTTCAGCCAGAGAGTAGTGAATCGGTGGAACCCAAGCCATTGGGTGCATTTAACACGGAGGTTGATAGGTGTAAGGAAAGAGTTAATTGTGACTCTTCCTTGGTACATGCCAGAATAAAATGGAAATCCGAAGAAGAAATGATGTCAGTCTGGAATGTTATAAAGAACTGGAGATGTTTTCCTCCTCACAGATCTATTATCCCCGTCTTCCAAAATTATCGTGACCTTCCTGAAGATCATAAGTGCTGGTACCGCTGAGAGACGGGAAAAGTGGCGAGGTGATAATTATATTGTGCTTTGGAAGAATCTTAAAGGGAATAAAAAGGGGCACTTTCTTGGTGCAAGTGGGGGAAGAGAGTTTTGTTCTAGGTTAGTTCGCGGCCGGTGATTGCTGCCGTGACGGGGAACCGCGCACTGCCCAGATACGGAACAGAACGGAGAGGGAGAGAGAGGGAGGATAAATACTTTATTGATCCCAAAGGAAATTACAGTGTCACAGCAGCATTACAAGTGCACAGATATACAAATATTAGAAGAGAAGTAAGAAAGAATTAAAAAAATAAGTTACTTCAAACAGTCTAACAGGAGGGGGTCATCACTTGCCCGGCTGTAGGTTGAATCATTATAGACCCTAACGGCCGAGGATAAGATCTTTGGAGCAGCGCAATTGTCCTCGTCTATTACTGAAAGTGCTCCTCTGTTCTGCGGCAGTGGCATGCAGAGTGAGGAAAAAGTGTCCAGAATTCCCAGGATTTTCCGTAGGGGAAAACAGACTGCGCGAGATTGTTGGATCTGAGCCGACCCCCGACAGAGCAGAGATCGGCTTCTTTACTGTCATTCCGGTTTCTGGGGACACTGGTTTCCCTCGTCTGCTCGTTCTGATAAAGTGTTTTATTATGGTTGTCTGTGTGTGAAGTGTTTCCTTTTGTTTGCGAATACAGATGATGAGAGGCATTGATCATGTGGATAGTCAGAGGCTTTTTCCCAGCTCTGAAATGGCTAACACGAGGGAGGCACAGTTTTAAGGTGCTTCGAAGTAGGTACAGAGGAGATGTCAGGGGTAAGTTTTTTACGCGGAGTGGTGAGTGCGTGGAATGGGCTGCCAGCGGCGGTGGTGGAGGCGGACTTGTATCTTTTACGAGACTCCTGGATAGGCACATGGAGCTTAGAGAAATCTGGGTAACTCTAGCTGAATGGTTACGGGGAGTAGGTTGAGAGGGGAAATGGCGGGGCAGACAACCGGCCAAATGGCCCGATCCTGCTTCTGGGTCTTACGATATGGCGAGCAAGCTGTTGCCCGTACAGGCTTCCCCCCTCCACGCACCTGATGGACCCCAGGACTAGTCCAGCTTATCACCAGCGGCCTCGCAGGGGTCGAGAGGCAGCATTGACCCGACGTCGGACCGCCTGAGGGGCTCCAGCTCCGGAATTTTCGCTCGGGGTTTACTCCCGAAGCCTTCCCCATGAGTGGGTATAGCCGCAGGGTTTGTGGTCAGAGTTTTCCTCCCAGCCGAGCTGCCAAACCACGGCTGACGAGCCGCATCTGCCCGAAGCCCTAATCACTGCCTCAGCAACACTGTGATAACACAGGACACTATATATATATATATATATACACACACACTCACACTCTTTAGCGTAAAGTGATCTTTCTTATAAAGATTGGGTTCAATTCGTTTTCCACGTGAACGCTGCTTCTCTGATGCTGTGTGCGGCTGCAAGTAAGTGATCGCATGAGATATCGGAGCAGAATTAGGCCATTTGGCCCATCAAGTCTGCTCTGCCATTTCATCATGACTGATCCATTTTCCCTCTCAGCCCCAATCTCCCGCCTTCTCACCGTATCACTTCATGCCCTGACCAATGAAGAATCTATCAACCTCTACCATAAATACACAAATTCGACAGATTCACCACTCTCTGGCTAAAGAAATTCCTCGGCTCCATTCGAAATGGACGCCCCTCCGTTCTGAGGCTGTACCCTCTGGTCTTAGACTGCCCCACCAAAGGAAACACCCTCTCCTCATCCACTCTATCGACGCCCTTCACCATTCGACAGGTTTCAATGAGGTCACCCCTCGTTCTTCTGGATTCTAGTGAATTCCAGAGCCATCAAACGCTCTTCACATGACAAGCCATTCAATCCTGGAATCATTTTCACTCACCTCCTTTGAACCCTCTCCAGTTTCAGCACATCCTTTCTACAACAAGGGGCCCAAAACTACTCACAATACTTCAAGAAGGGCTCACCAGAGCTTTAAAAAGTTTCAACATGACATTCTTGTTTCATATTCTAGTCCTCTTGAAGTGAATCCTAACATCACATTTGCCTTCCTGAAAATTAACCTTGGAGAATCCTGCACAAGGACTCCCAAGAACCTTTGCGTCTCATGTTTGTGTTTTCTCGCCATTTAGAAAACAGTCAACCCTTTCATTTCTACCAAAGTGCATGACCATACACTTGCCAAAACAGTATTCCACCTGCCATTTCTTTGCCTGTACTGTAACCTCTCTACTTCCTCAAAACCTGCCCTTCCATCTATCTTTGCATCGTCTACAAACTTTGCAACAAAGCCATCAAATCCATCATCCAAGTCATTAACATATAAAGTAAAAAGAATCGTCCCAACACAGACCCCTGTGGAACACCACTAGTCACCGGCAGCCAGCCAGACAAGGCTTGAACCTGTGCAGGTATGGACTTGTGCATTTGACAATAAACTGCACATGTGCTCTGTGTGCTGTCTACATCTCCGTGCTTGTCACGTTGTTCTACCATACCCAAACCTCACTCCGCGTGAACGGGACTGGCCCATCGCTCAGCTGACGGCAGTGAGAACAGTGATGGGGGCAGGAATCACCAGATTATTCTGCCCTGTTCACCACAGTCTCCAGGCAGTATTGTACAGTATCTACCCTGGGGAGACTCAATCCTAGGAAGTAAAAACGTCTCCTAGAAATATAATGATAGATCATTGTACAATATCTACCCTGGGAAGACAACCTGAGGAAATAGAAACTTCTCCTGGGAATATGACCATAGATCATTGTACAATACCCACCCTGGGGAGACAACTGTAGGAAATAGAAATGTCTCCTAGGAATGTGACCACAGACCATTGTACAATATCTACCCTGGGGAGACAACTCTAGGAAATAGAAACCACTCCTGGGAATAAATATCTACCCTGGAGAGACAACTGTGGGAACTCCTGGGAATTTGTCCATAGGTTATTGTGCAATATTTACCCTGGGGAGACAACTCGAAGTAGCAACCATTCCTGGAAATCAATATCTACCCTGGGGAGACAACTCTCGGAATTAGAGACCTCTCCTGGGAATGTGACCGTAGGCTATTGTACTATATCTACCCTGGGGAGACAAAACCCTAGGAAGTGAAACCACTCCTGGGAATATGACCACAGTTCATAATGCAACACCTACACTGGGGAGACAACTGTAGGAAGTAGAAACCACTCGTGGGAATAAATATCGACCCTGGGGAGACAAGTGTAGGAAGAAGAAACACTCCTGGGAATGTGATCACTGATCACTGCACAGTATCTACCCTGGGAACAGCAAACACCAGAGGGCATATGTACACAGTTAAGGGAGGGAAGTTTAGGGAAGACATCAGGGGTAAGTTTTTTTACACAGAGGGTTGTGGGTGCCTGGAATGACTTGCCAGGGATGGTGGTGGAGGCTAAAACATTAGGGATATTTAAGACAGGCACATGAATGAAAGAAAAATAGAGGGTTACAGGGTAGTGTGGGTTTAGTACTTTTTTTTAAGGAATATATGGGTTGGCACAACATCGAGGGCCGAAGGGCCTGTACTGTGCTGTAGTATTCTAGTGTCTAGTGGAGAGAGAACTGTAGGAAGTATAAAGCTCTCCTGGGAATATGACCTTTGACCAGTGTAGAATATCTACCCTGGGTAGACATAACCCTAGGAAGTAGAAACCACTCCTGGGAATAACAGTATAGACCATTGTACAATATCTATGATGGGGAGACAACTCCAGGAAGTGTAAACCTCTCCCGGGAATAAATTTCTATCCTGAGGAGACAACTAAAGGAGGTAGAAATCACCTCTGGGAATATGACCGTAGATCACTGTACAACACATACCCTGGGAAGGCAACTCTAGTTAGTAGGAAGCACTCCTGGGAACAACTATTTACTCTGGGGAGGCAACTCGTGGAAGCAGAAACCACTCCTGGGATAACAAGCGTAGATCATTATACTCAATAGATTTCAATGGGATTCTCCCTCATTCCTCTCAACTCCAGTGAGTACAGGCCCAGAGACATCAATATAATAGATATTGACCATAAACATGCCCATGTCTCAAAGGAGGAGGTGCAATCTCACAGAAACTGATAAATCTCGAGGGAACACGACAAGGTAGGTGACGAGATGATCCCAACAGGGAAGCATTGCAAAAGGGGGAGCGCAAACTCAAGACAATCTGCGGATGCTGGAAATCCATTTTGAAATCTCCAGAGCTCATTTTATTTTCCAGCCCTGATGAGGCCTCAGCCCGAACTGCTGCCTGATCTACTGAGTTTCCCTGGGATTTTGTGTGTGTTGTCACTGTTACAGTGGGAACGCCAGAGAGTGCAGTGTTGGAATCTGCAGCAACAATTGACTGAATGATCAGCATCTCGAACACCGAATGGTACAGGAACCGGCCCTGCTAAACTAATTAAATTATTGTGCCCAATTACACGAGTCCCGTCTCCATGTCCTTTCAGTTCTCCCACATCCCTGAGCCTCAAAAACACTGTTGGACCAGGGTGTAGAATTGTTATTTTCCTTCTAGTTTTAACTTTTGTATCCTTGTGTATCACTTTTACATAATCACCTTTGTGTGTGTTCCGGGTGACAGGGTGGAGATATGTCTCTACCAAAGGAGGTGTAAGGTGCTCCTTCCCTCCACTAACCTGCAGGTCACCCTGGGACAGGGTGTAGCACCTGCTTAGCCCCCGATCAGGGTCATGTGAAGCCATGGGGGCAGGTGGTGGATGGCCATATGAGCAGCCGGTGCAGATCACAAGTCCTGGTTATGCGACCACTGATGTCAGGCAGACAATCTCTAAGGAGTATTGATAATCGCTGGGGTTGCCCATCTTGTAAAGGCACTGCCCAGAAGGAATGGCAAAGCACTTGTGTAGAAACATTTGCCAAGAACAATCATTGTCATGAGACCTTGATTGCCCACGTCATACAACAAGATGATGTCATATGTTACTATCAAATGCAATTTCCTGTAACGGTAGGTTAGCTGATTCCATGTTTTTCTGAAGTGTCTTGGGTTTTCTGCAGTCACTTGAATCTTGATATTTTATAGGTTAGTCGTCATAATTGGTATGTTGCTTACCTTTTTACTTGGAGCCAGTGTTTTCTTTGTGCAAGAACCACGTTGTTGTAAGACCACAGCGGCTTTGTTTTCTGCTGTTCGTTTTTTGCTTGTTCTCCTAACACTTACTAAAGCATCAGTAAGCAACAAGCTTTATGCCTCTCTCTTGACTTCCGAACCTCTGAATCGCAGAAACACCAGAATCAACACAGTTGCTACCACCTCTGGCAGCACAATCTAGGCACCTATCACTCTGTGTTTAAAAAACACTTGCCCCTCATATCTCCTTTCAATTTACCCCCTCTGACCTTAAATGCACGCCCTCTAATATTAAATGCTTCAACCATGAGCAAGAGATAGTGCCTATTCTACTCTACTGGTGCCCCTCAACCGTATAAAGATCTTTCAGGTCTCCGCCACTCCAGAGAAAACAACCCAAGTTTGTCCAACATCTCCATATAGCTCAAACCCTCTAACGCAGGCAACGTTTATTGAGACACGACACGGAGTCGGCCCTTCGAACCACGCCGCCCAGCAATCATCCAATTTAATGAGCCTAATCACGGGATAATTTACAACGACCAGTTAACCTACTGTGGGAGCAAACCAGAGCACCCAGAGGAAGCCCACGGGTTCACAAAACACTTTACAGGCAGTGGTGGGAATTGAACCCGGGTCGCCTGCACTGTAAACTGCTGTGCTAACCAAGCATCCTGGTGATGCGTCTTCTGCGCCCTCTCCAAAGCCTCGACATCCTCACAGTGTCAGGGCAACCAGGACTGGAGGCAATCCTCCAGTTATAAACCTGCAACTTCACTTGAACTCGACCATGGAAGGCACGCCTTCGACATTACCCGTCAATCTGCGGAACCCCTCTCAGGAAGCTGCAGACGATGAGCAAAATCCCTCTGCTCCTCACACTGTTGAGGGTCGTGCCCCGACATCTGATCCTCCAAGGTGTAACACTTTGCATTCGGCCAGGTTAAACTCCACCCGCCATTTCCCCACCCAAATCTGCAACCGATCTATATCCCACTATATTCTTCGGCGATCTTCTACACCGCCCACTAAACCTCCAATCCACAAGTCCGTCAAGGGGAAAGGAGTTGTTTAAGTTCTGATGCAGGGCCGACCCTCCCTGACAGAATTCCCCCCACAGATTGTTTTAAAATGTGTCAAAGGCTAATATTACAACATGGCGGACAATGTCACCAGTAGAGGACAATGTCACCAGTGACCCGGGTTCGATTCCCACCGTTGTCTGTAAGTTTGTCCATCCGCTCAGCTTTCCTCTGGGTGCTCGAGTTTCCTCCCACATTCCAAAGACAGAGGGGTTCGGGTAACCCAGTTCTGGTCATTTACGTCAGCAAAACTTGAAGGCTGACCCCAGCACATCCCAGGACCACAATGGTTAACGCAACCAACAATTTTCACGGTGTGTTTCGATGTACGTAGGACAAATAAAGATAATCTCGCTCATCTTTCTTTATTACTCGGGTCAAGTCTGTCCCATGGTTGTTGGGAGGTGGCAGAGGGACCTGTGAAATCCTGGAAAGAACATTTTACAGAGTGAAGCCACCGCCCACAGCCTCCCCCCGCCAGATCAGAGAGCAGCAGAGAGGCGGACAGTTCAGGGCAGGTTATTCACATTGGTCCAGAGCACCTTCCTGACCCAGGGAGGCAGGACGACACCAGGAAAGCCTCAGGGGGTGCGGGTTTGTGCCGTCACTCTGGAGGGTGTGGGTGAGGAGGGGGGACCGGTCTGTGCAGGATCCCACGGAGGGGTGCTGGGTGGCAGCTTCAGGCTTGCTGCAGTTTGAGGGTCAGAGCAGTGTTATCCTGACGCACGGCCTTGTAATCAGCCAGGATCTTCTCCAAGCTGCCGAGCGCCATCTTCCCCGTCTCCGACTCGATCTGTGGGGGAGGCAGAGACTGGGATCAGTGTTGGGGAGGGGAGGGCACGCAGACTGCAACACGTGCACACACACACACACACACACACACACACACACACAGAGTGGCGTTTGATAGGGTGCCACATACGAAGCTGTTTAACAAGATAAAATCCTACAGTGCTGCAGGAAATATACTGGTGTGTATAGAGGAATGGCTGACTGGCAGGAGGCAGCAGGTGGGAATAAAAGGGGCCATTTCTGGTTGGCTGCCGGTGACTAGTGGTGTTCCTCAGGGGTCAGTATTGGAACCGCTACTTTTCACATTGTTTGTCAATGATTTGGATAATGGAATTGATGGCTCTGTGGCAAAGTTTGCAGATGATACGAAGATAGGTAGAGGGGTAGGCAGTGCTGAGGAAGCAATGTGTTTGCAGCAGGACTTCGACAAATTGGAAGAATGGGCAAAAAAGTGGAATACTGTGTTGGGAAATGTATGGTCATGCATTTTGGTAAAAGGAATAATAGTGCAGATTATTATCTAAATGAGGAGAAGTTCAAACAAAGACTTAGGAGTACTTGTGCACGACTCACAGAAGTTTAATTTACAGGTTGAGTCTGTGGTAAAGGAGGCAAATGCAATGTTGGCATTTATTTCAAGGGGAATTGATTGTATAAGCAAGGAAATAATGCTGACGCTTTATAAGACACTAGTCAGGCTGCACTTGGAGTACTGTCAACCGTTTTGGGCCCCTTAACTCAGAAAGAATGTGTTGTCATTGGAGAGAGTCCAGAGGATGATTCTGGTAATGAAGGGGTTAACATATGTGGTGCGTTTGGCAGCTTTGGGCCTGCACTCACTGGAATTTAGAATAATGCGTGGCAATCTCATTGAAACCTACTGAATATTCGGGTGATGTGGAGAGGATGTTTCCTTTGGTGGGGGTATCCAGAACTAGAGGGCACAGGTCTCCCTTTCAGAACAGAAGAAAGAGGAATTTTTTAGCCAGAGAGTAGTGAATCTGTGGGATGCTCTACCACCGACTGCGGTGGAGGCCAAGTCCGTGGGGATATTTAAGGCAGAAGTTGATGGTTTCCTCATGAATCAGGGCATCAAAGGATATGGTGAGAGGGCAGGTGTATGGGGTTGAGTGGGATCCAGGATCAGCCATGATGGAATGATGGCACAAGCTCAATGGGCTGAATGGCCTAATTCTGCTTGGGTCTATGGTCTTGTGGACATACGCACACTCACACACACAGTGACATGTACACTGTCACACACACACACACACAGAGTGACACGTACACTGTCTCACACACAGAGTGACATGTACACTGTCTCTCTCTCTCACACACACACAAAGTGACATGTACACTGTCTCTCTCTCACACACACACAGTGACATGTACACTATCTCTCACACACACACACACACACACACACACAGTGACATGTACACTATCTCTCACACACAGTGACATGTACACTGTCTCACACACACACACAGTGACATGTACACTGTCTCACACACACACAGTGACATGTACACTGTCTCTCTCACGCACAGTGACATGTATATACACACACACACACACAGTGACACAGTCCCGCTCTCCCCTCTCTCCCCGTGCCTCTCCTTCTCTCACCTGCTCCTCCAGGTCCCTCACTTCCCTCAGAATGGTTCCGCTCTCCTCGATGGTCCGGATCAGGTGGCTGCAGTTCTGGAGGGGACGGGATGGCAGTGGTTGGGTCAGACAGGGCCGTACACTACCTCCCCTGATCCCCAGAGCCCCCTCGGGCTCCCAGCTCCATCCCTGACCCGTCCCAGACTGGACCGCGCTCCCCGTACCCTACGCGGTTCTGGAAGGGGATGGTACAGCAGTTGTGGGCCAAATCAGGGCCAGAACTGCCCCCCCCCAAACAGCTGTCCCCTCCACCCCCTTCCCCCTGTCACGGACCGGAACGCGCTTCCTGTACCTCGTGCAGCGCTGCCAGGTACTTGTACGCCTTACGCACAACTTCATCCTTCTTGGCATCCTGGAGAGAGAGAGACGGCGTAAGTCAGCGGCCACAGTGCCTGTACCTAACATCTCATCACTCAAAATTAAACTCGATTCACAATCCTATAACTAGAGCTCAGTAATATAGATCTGGGGGACATGGTAACATAGTGGTTAGTGCGGTGCCATTACAGAACCAGTGACCCGGGTTCAATTCCCGCCATTGGAGTGTGTACGTGTGTGAGATTCCTCTGGGTGCTCCGGCCTCCTTCCACAGGCCAGACACTTACGGGTTAGTAGGTTTGCGAGTCGTGGGCAGTCCATTTTGGCGCCCCACATTCGAGAGCTGCCCCCAGCACGACCTTGGACTGATAACTACAACACATTTCATCGACTGTTTCGACGTACGCATGATAATCTTTTGAAACTCTGCAGTCAGCTGACGGAACGAGCTGCCAGAGGAAGAAGCTGAGGCAGGTACATGAACGACTTTTAGAAGTCAGTTTGAGGGGCACATCCTCCAAGCGGACCGCAACCTCGTCGCCGGGTCTGGAGGCTAGCGTGCTTCAGTGACCCAGACAGCTAAGATGGCCAGAGTCAGGGCCATTGGTAGGGTCACCCATGCCAAACTATAGGCCAGACTAAGAGTGGTCTGTCAGGTTCAGCAGTTCAGCTGAGGGCTAACAAACCCGACTGGTAAAACAAATCTGTTACAGACACAGCAATGAAGATTCCTTCTACATCTGAGTGGCCATGGACAGAGGAGGAGGACCTTCATTGCTGCCCCAAACGCCAGCGGCCATGCACATGAATATAGCCAAACCTCCAGAGCCAAGGTGCAAATCACAGTACCAACAGCACACCGTTACGAAAGCAGGAAACAAAAACATAGTTACAAATAAAAATATAGCCAGAGTCCCTGAGAAACCCTTGCCCTCTCACCGAGCCTCGCATTTTTCCTTTCCTCTGTGTGCCATGCTGATCTGCTGGCAGCTCTTCAGCCCAACTGATCAAGATTCCTGTTTATGCCAATCCCCATTTGCCCACATTTGGCCTGTAACCCTCTGAACACAGCAGAACAACACAGTGTGGCCCTTCTGCCCACAGTGCTGTGCCACGATCAATCTAACCCCTTTCTCCAACGTAGCTCATGGCCCCCTATTTTCCTATCATCTACGTGCTTATCTACATAAGAGTCGCTTAAATGCCTCTAATGTATCAGCATCTACCATCACCCCTGGCAGCACGTTCGACACAGCCACCACTCTGTAAAAAAAAAACCTACCTCGGAAATGTCCCTCATGTGTCTGCCCGTCACCCACCCTGGCACCACATTCCATGCACCTACCACTTTGTGTGAAGAACTCTGACATTCCCTACATAATCACCTTAAAATTATACCCCCCCCCCCCCAAATTAGCCATTTTCACCCCGGAATAAAATCTCTGGCTGTCCTATCATCTTGTACACCTCTATCAAGTCACCTCTCATCCCCCTTCGCTCCAAAGAGAGAAGCCCTAGCTCCCTCAACCTCTCCCTACAAGACGTGCTCTCTAATCCAGGCAGCACCCTACGAAACCTTTCCTATCCTACCCACGTCCAAGTACCATCCAAATGACTCTTAAAGGGGCAGCACATTAGCGTAGTGGTTAGCACAATGCTTTGCAGAGCCAGTGACCCAAGTTCAATTCCCACTGCCGTCTGTCAGGAGTTTGCACGTTGTCCTGTGACCGCGTGGGTTTCCGCCCACATTCCAGAGACGTATGGGTTTGCGGAAGTTGTGGGCATGCCACGCTAGCGCTGGAAGCGTGGTGACACTTGTGGGCTGCCCCCAGTACGTCCTTGGACTGTGTTGGCTGTTGGCACAAATGATGCATTTCACTGTAAGTTTCAGTGTACATCTGACAAATAAAACTAATCTTAAAATAATTTAATCTTTTACCACTTAAATCATCTGATCTTCTATTTTCCTTTCGAAGTGGATGCCCTGGCATTTACCAACATTGCATTTCACCCACCCATTCCCTTAACCTATCTATATCTCCCTGCAGAACCCACACATCCTTTTCCATTCAACTTAGCAAACTTCAATATGCTACACTCAGTCCCCTTACCCGGTGCTGGAGACGTGTAGTGCACACCACAGTGAGAGGTAGCTACTCCTCCCTCCCACTCTCACGCTACAGGAGGCACAGCACGATCCCACACTCCGTACCTTGAAGACCAGCTCATCCGTCACGGCAAAGGTGCGCTCCAGCTTTCCCGATAAACTGTTGACCTCCTTCTGCGAGTCCTTGGTGTCGGAGAGGATCTGGACAATGCACAGTTGGGAATCAGAACCAGGTTTATCATGTCGTGAAATCTGTTGCTTTGCGGAGCAGTACAGCGCAAAAAAAATAAGTTACAATAACAAGATAAAAAATAAGCAGTGCAAAAAGAGGGCAAAGCAGTGAGATGGTGTTCACGGACAGATCAGAAGAAGCCATTCCTAAAACACTGCTACCCTTGGGCAGGAGGTACAGGAGCCTCAGGTCCCACACCACCAGGTTCAGGAACAGTTGTTACCCCTCAACCATCAGGCTCCTGAACCGATGTGGATAACTTTACTCACCCCAACACTGAACTGATTCCACAACCTACAGACTCACCGTCAAAGACTCTACAACTCATGTTCTCAATGTTATTTATCTTTTATTAGTTGTGCTTTGCACACTCGTCCCTTGCAGGTCTTTGTTTACGTAGAGTTTTTCACGTCTGTAGAACCGGGGGTGTAGAGGGAATAAGCTCCCACTACCTATTAAATGCTCCCAATGGCGTGCGCCTCAAACAGCCTCTGACAACCAAGTCCAGCTCCCGGCCTTCACGTGTGGCTTAGTGACTCAGCCCAGCGGAACCATTTCAGGGGAGTCGGGGGCTACTGGCAGCTTAAGACCAGTCACTTCGTGCAGATGGGCCCGTCAGCATGGTTGGCAGCTCATCCATGTCAATGATCAGGATGATAACCTGGTTAACTGGATCAGCAAAACTTGCGGATGACACCAAGATTGGGGGTGTAGTGGACAGCGAGGAAGGTCATCGTGGCTTGCAACAGGATCTGGACTAGCTGGAAAACTGGCAGCTGGAATTTGATGCAGACAAGTGCGAGGTGTTGCATTTTGGGAGGACCAACCAGGTCCTGGTAGGTCTGACACAGTGAGGAACTGAGGAGTGTGGGAGGACAACAGGATCTGGGTATACAGGTCTATAAGCTGTAGACGGGGTCGTAAAGAAAGCTTTTGGCACATGGGCGTTCATAAATGCATCAACAAAATCAACAACAGAATCAACAAACTCATTCGTAAGGCCAGTGACGTTGTGGGGATGGAACTGGACTCTCTGACGGTGGTGTCTGAAAAGAGGATGCTGTCCAGGTTGCATGCCATCTTGGACAATGTCTCCCATCCACTACATAATGTACTGGGTGGGCACAGGAGTACATTCAGCCAGAGACTCATTCCACTGAGATGTAACACAGAGCGTCATAGGAAGTCATTCCTGCCCGTGGCCATCAAACTTTACAACTCCTCCCTTGGAGGGTCAGACACCCTGAGCCAATAGGCTGGTCCTGGACTTATTTCCTGGCATAATTTACATATTACTATTTAATTATTTATGGTGCAACTGTAACGAAAACCAATTTCCCCCGGGATCAATAAAGTATGACTATGACTATAAATCAGAGAACTGAGCACAGGAGATGGGATGTTATGTTGAATTTGTGTAAGACATTGGTGAGTCCTAATTTGTGCGCAGTTTTGGTCACCTACCTACAGGAAAGATGTAAATAAGACTGGAAGAGTGCAGAGAAAGTTTACAAGGATGTTGCTGGGTCTGCAGGACCTGAGTTATAAGGAAAGATTGAATAGGTTAGGACTTTATTCCTTAGAATGTAGGAGATTTGATAGAGGTATACAAAATTATGAGGGGTATAGAGATGGTAAATGCAAGCAGGCTTTTTCCACTGAGGTTGGGTGGGACTACAACCAGAGGTCATGGGTTAAGGGTGAAAGGTGAGACTTTTAAGGGGAGCGTGGGGGTAACCTCTTTACTCAGGGTTGTGAGTGTGGAACGAGTTGCCAGCACGTGCTAGATGTCAGCTCCATTTCGGCATTTAGAAGCTTGGATCGGTACATGGATGGCAGAGGTACGGAGGGAAATGGTCCCGGTGCAGGTCATTGGACGTAGGCAGATTAAGTGGTTTTGGCATGGTCTGGATGGGCCAAGGAAACTGCTTTGGTGTTGTACTTCTCCATGACTCTATGAAAACTCTGATCTAAGTTAGCAAATTTCACATCACATGCCAGTGATAATAAACCTGATTCTGACCTCAAACCTCAGCTGCCTCGAAGGCAGACCCAGTCGTGGAGAAGGCTTCAGGAGTAAACCCTGAGAGAAAATTCCGGAGATGGAGTCCTACGTTGAGTTCAACGCTGACTGGCAACTGCTGCTACACTGCTGGTACCAAGCAGTACCGGTCTCTGCCGTTTGCTTTCCGCTGCGAGGAGAGGGGGATCCTGCTACACGGGCAACAGCTAACTCTCCGTATCGTACAGCCCAGGCTTGCCTATCTAGGCAGATAGAACGCAACATCCATGGTTGACTCTGACCAACGGAAGCCTCGGTTTTTTCATAAATTCTGTTGGATTTCTTTACTCTTTTGTACCTCCTTCCTGAAGCAATAAGACATCATCATTATGTGTTGTGTCATGACATCATCATCATGGGTCATGTCATGTGACATCATCATTATGTGCCGTGTCATATTGCCATGGGTGATCACAGTCTTTCCATCGCTATGATTATTCTTAGCAAATTTTTCTACGGAAGGGTTTTGCCATTGCCTTCTTCTGGACTGTGTGACGCCAGTGTTACAAGACGGGTGACCCCAGCCGTTATCAATACTCTTCAGAGATTGTCCGCCTGACATCAGTGGTCGCGTAACCAGGACTTGTGATCTGCTGCAGCTGCTCAGACAACCATCCACCACCTGCTCCCATGGCTGATCAAGTGCTACACCATGCCCCAGGGTGACCTGCTGGCTAGCGGAGGGAAAGGGCGCCTTACACCTCCTTGGTAGAGACGTATCTCCGCCCCACCACTCGAATGAGAAAACAGCGTGTCCCAAATGGCAAGAATCCCTCACGTTGGATGCTGTTTTCCTGAGGAACTATTTAGAAGATACTCCCAACGGCTGGGAGTGTTGTCAGCTGTCAGACACGTCCCGAGGCAGGGCCACAACCCCTCATAAACTACGCCTGGTGGCAATGAAATGCTTAACCAGAGAGTGCTGGGCTCTCTGGTAGGTCAGGGAGGGAGGCTGATAGCCAAGGGAGAGCTTGGTCTGAGAGCGTGGGAGCGGCACCCAGAGGAACTGGGGTGGGGGGAGTGAAGCCCATCACCTCTTTGAACGGGAGAGGGGAACAGAGACACAGCGGGAAGTGCAGCCGAAGCCCCCATCGCCACTCTGAGGGCTGGAGGACAGCGTGAAGCGAGAGAGTCTAATGCTCAGAGGCTGCACCGGACGCAGTGGTGACTCCGAGCTGCCCTCCTCCTCCACAACTCCAGGCTGACCCCTCCCTCACACCCCGTGCCCCCACCTTGCAGATTTCCTCCTTCTGTTTCTTGATGTTGGTGACGATCTCCAGGATGCGCTGGGTGTAGGCAGAGCGGCCCACCTCCTTGGGCAGGGTCCCCAACTCCGTCACCTGGGGAGGGAAAACAGTCACTGGAGCCTCAGTACTTGCCTTTACTCCTCACCAGTGCCCCCACGCCCCACTGTCCCTCCCCCCACTCCCTGCTGGAGCCCCAAGACCAATCCTTCGTCCCACTCCTCCCTCCTAGCCGCCCCTCTCACAGTGGGGCACTTCTCCCCTTGCTGCCCCTCTCATGGCACCCCCTCCCTCCTCAGCATCCCTCGCCCCCCCCAAAGAGCTCCCTCCCCCACTGCCGCCCCTCGCCCCTCATTGCCCCTCCCACAGGTCTCACCAGTTGCCTGTACAACACCTCCTTCCTCTTGGCCTCCTCTGCTGAAGTCTTTATCTTCTCCCGGAGAGCCTTGATCTCCTCGAGCTTCCGCGTAGATTCGTGCTGTCCGGGAGGGAGGAGAGAGACAGGAGTGAGGAGGAGCGAGAACCCCCAGCCCCCTAACTCAGGAGATTTGTGGGGAGGTGTCACGGAGGGCCGAGGAGGGGGGTGTATTTGATGCAATCTACCTGCATTTTATCAAAGTCGTCGTGAGCTTATTCCCCATCGCCCCCCCAGCGTGTGGTCCACGTCCCAAATGCAGACACATCATATTCTCCAACTCCTGGTGTTCCACCCTCTGCCATCAAGCAGAAGATACAGAAGTCCGAAGGCTCATACAATCGGGCTCAAGGACAATTTCTAGCCCACTTCTACAGGACTATTGACCAGTCCCTATGATAAGATGGACCCTTGACCTCACAGTCTCCCTCACCGTGACCCTTGCAGCTTATTGTCTGCGTGCACTGCACTTTCACTGCAACTGCTACACTTCACTCTGCACTCTGCTGCTGCTCTCTCTTCTACCTCAATGCAGACAAGTTTTCAGCTGCACCCCAGTGACGACATGTGCCAACAACAATCCAATTTAAGTTCAAATTAAACTCTATTCTCAAACTACATACATGACACTGTATACAACCCTGAGATTCATTTTCTTCTGGGCATACCTAGCAAATCTACAGAATAATTACCATAACAGAATCAATCAGTACCATAAAGGGGTTCTGCAGGTGAAGTTGGCTGTCGTCCTGACAGTGACCTGGGACGTAGGCAGACACAGAGTGGAGAGCTCGGCTGATGGATGGAATTTAATCCCGAGACACACAGGAACAAAGATGGGGAGGTGCCCGAGCAGTGTAAAGGGTCGGGGGTGGAGGGTGGAAGGGGGCAGCACATGGGAAGCTTTGAGTACACAGCCACAGATCCTCAAATGCCGATGAAGAGTGATCGAGGCAGATGGAATACTTCCTCAGTACTCCAAAGCTGAGGGGAGATTGTGCCAGAACCTTACCCAAGCGGAGGCATTTGAAATGGCCTTAGCCATAGGTGAGTGCCAGAGGATTGGAGAATTCTTCCATTGTTCAAGAAAGGCTCTGAGAATAACCCAGGGAATTATAGGTTGGTGAGCCTGACATCAGTAGAGTAAGCTAATGCAAGGTATTCTGAGGGATTGGATCTATGAGTATTTATATAGACACGGACACGATGAGGGATTACCAACATGGCTTTGTGCTTGGTAGGTCCAATCTTACAGAGCTTTTCGATAAGTTACCAGGAAAGTCGATGGAGGCAAGGCAGTGGATGTTGTCTACATGGACTTTAGCGAGGCAATTGACAAGGTCCCACATGGGAGGTCGGTCAAGAGTTGCTTGGCACTAAAGTTTTGGTAGTAAATTGGATTACACATTGGCTTTGCAGAAGCCAGAGAGTGGTAGCAGATGGTTGCCTCTCTTACTGGAGGCCTGCGACTAGTGGTGTGTCACAGAGGTTGGTGGTGGTGACACCAAGACTGTAGGGGACAGCGAGGAAAACCAGAGCTGACGGCTGAAAAACGGCAAATTGAGTTTAATGGAGACAAGTGCGAGGTGGTGCACCTTTGGAGGACAAACCAGGATAGGTCTTACACAGTGAACGGTAGGGCACTGAGGAGTGTGGTAGAGCAAAGGGATCTGGAAATACAGGCCCATAGTTTCTTGGAAGACGCATCACAGGTAGATAGGGTCATAAAGAAAGCTTTTGGCACATTGGTGTTCATAAATCATTATGTTGAGTATAGGAGTTGGGATGTTTGTTGAAGTTGTATAAGACGTTGGTGAGGTCTAATTTGGAGTATTGTGTGCAGTTTTAGTCACCGACCTACAGGAAAGGTATCAATAAAGTTGAAAGAGCCCAGAGAAAATTTACAAGGATGTTGCTGGGACTGGAGGACTAGAGTTAGAAGGAATGGTTGAACAGATTCGGACTTTACTCCCTGGAACGTAGAAGATTGAGATGAGATTTGACTGAGGGGTACAAAATTATGAAGGTATAGATAGGGTAAATGCAAGCAGGCTTTTTCCACTGAGGTGGGTGGGACTAGAACTAGAGGTCATGGGTTCAGGGTGAAAGGTGAAATGTTTGAGGGGAACGTGAGGGGAAAATCCTTCACTCAGAGGGTGGTGAGAGTGTGGAAGTGACCAATGCAGGTTTGATTTCAACATTTAGGAAAGTTTTGGTCAAGTACATGGATGGGAGGGGTGGAGGTCGATGGGAGAAGACCACACTAGCACGGACTAGATGAGCTGAAGTGCTCAACCACTCTGGGAGGTACAGGTAGTCGGACTCTTTCACCCTAGATGAAGGGAATCAAAGCCAAGGGTGCAGAGGTTTAAGGAGGGAGGTGAGAGTCTTAGAGGATCTGAAGGGGGAAGCTTATTCAGAGGATATTTGGAACATGCCACCCGGGCTGATAATGTACACATCTACACATTTCATTTAAGATGCAGTTAAACCGACTCTTAAATAGGCAACACCTAGAAAGGAACTGTTAGAGACTTTTCTTTCAGCTCGTAGGGATGGTTTTAGGAATAGAGTATTGTTAGAGGTCAGATTAGGGATGAGGGACAGGGATTTGGGGAGTAAGAGGTCAGGTTAAGGTTTAGGGACAGGGACGTGGGGGAGTTAGAGGACAGATTAGGGTTTAGGGACAGGGATGTGGGGAGTAAAAGGTCAGATTAGGGTTTAGGGACAGGGATGTGGGGAGTTAGAGGACAGATTAGGGTTTAGGGACAGGGATTTAGGGAGTAAAAGGTCAGATTAGGCTTTAGGGACAGGGATTTAGGGAGTAAAGTCAAATTAGGCTTTAGGGACAGGGACGTGGGGGAGTTAGAGGTCAGATTAGGCTTTAGGGATGGGGACGTAGGGGAGTTAGAGGTCAGGCCTCTGCTCCATGTTCAAAAGGCCAGCAATGTGGCCATCCCCAGGTTGGCGGACGTCTTTGCGAACTGGAGGCACAAGGGCCGGTCAGCTGACACGACCGGAGTTCATCCTGCGAGATCCGGACACTGGCTAAGTCCGGGGGTCAATACCAAAGATGAAAGCCTGTAAATGGGAGGCTGTTGGCCAAAGCCTGGATGCTGAAGAGCTGCTCTGGAGTTGGAGGATCGCTCGTGCAGGTGGGTGAGTGGGAGGGCTGGAACAGGGCCCGCTATGCTGCTGGGAACATTGTGGGCGTGTTATGTTGGTGCTGGAACGTGTGACAACCTTGGCTGCAGCACATCCACTCACTGGGTCACAAGTGTGGAATAAACCCATCCAACAACCTGTGACTTAACCCTCGCCTAATCACAGGACAATTAACCCACCAGCTTGGACTGTGGGAGCAAACCGGAGCTTCAGAATGAAACCCACAAGAACACACAAACTTCTTCCAGACAGTACCCCAGTTGCTGATTCTGTAAAACGCTGTGAGAACACACAAACTCTTTCCATTGTAAAATGTTGTGAGAATGCACAAACTCTTTCCAGTCAGGACCCAGGCCGCTGGTTCTGTAAAACGTTGTGCTAACCACTATGCTACCATGTCACCTGTAACGTAGGCTGCGTTGGCTGCTAATGCGAAACACACATTTCACTGAATGTGTTGATAAATCTGAATGTGAAAAAAATAGGAGCCAGGGGACTGAGTTCAAGAGCTATGAGGTAATGCGGCAGCTCTATAAAACCCTGGTTACAGCACACTGGGAGTATTATGTTCAATTCTGGTCGCCTCATCATAGGAAGGATGTTGAAGCTTTAGAATTGGAGCAGAGGAGATTTACCAGGATGCTGGATTGGCGGGCACATCTTGTGTAGACACAGTACTCTGCAAAAGTATATACAGCTAGGGAGCCCAAGATTTTTGCACAGTACTGTGGTAATTTTATGTATTGCACTGTACTGCTGCCACAGCAAAAACAAGAACAATTTCATGACCTGTGTGAGTGGTGATAAACCTGATTCTGATATGGGTCTCTATTGTGGACTGAGAGTGGGAAGGGGGCAGGGAGAGGGGAATCATGGTGGGGAAAAGGGTAAGGGAGAGGAGAGGAGAGGGAAGCACGAGAGAGATGTTCTGTAATTGATCAATAAACCAATTGTTTGGAATCAAACGACCTTGGCTGGTGTGTCAGGGCTGGGTGTGTCTGTACCCTCTGCAGCCCAGCACTCCTCCCCTGCCACCTGCCCCACACCCCTCCCGCAGCGCTCCACCCTCGACAGCCCCAACATCGTTGGCTCCCACCAGATTTACAAGCTCGCTCTCCGCTCCAGGTGACAAGTGCAGACTTTGCAAGGGTCTTAGGCAGCCCAGCTAAATACCGTATACGTGCCCAAGACCCTCGCACAGTACTGCGGGTTGAGCGAGCAAGGGCTTCTCTCTTTGGAGTGGAGGAGGGTGAGAGGTGACTCGATCGAGGTTTGCAAAGTAAGAGGACAGCCAGAGACTTTCTTCAGGGTGGTAACAGCTAATATGAGGGGGCTTGATTTTAAGGTGATTGGAGGAAAGTATGAGGAGGGATGTCAGAGGTAGATTTTTTTTTAAATCAGAGGGTGGTGACTGGCCTGCCAGGGGTAGAGGCAGATACATTAGGAACATTTAAGCAACTCTTAGGTGGGCAAATGGATGGTAGAAACATGGAGAGAGCTGTCAAAGGGAGGGGTTAGATTGGCCTGAGAGTTAAAGAACTGGCACAACATGGTGGGCTGAAGGGTCTGTAATATTCTGTTTTATGGGTGGGGGTGGGGAAGAGGGGGTGTCAGTGGGAAGGAAACATTTCCCTCAGCAGAGGGACGGAAGAACACGGGGGCTGAGGTTTAGTGGTTGCTGGAGAGGGTTAGAGGGTTGTGTGTTGGGGGGGAGGAGGAGGGGGAATGTTTCCCCTCCCACCCTAGAAGGGAGCGGGGTCTGGAGCTGCGGACCAGAAGGGGCGGGAGAGGCAGGAACCTATCCACATCGAACCAGGCTGTGGACCTGGATGTGCGAGCCACATTGGGGAATCAGGGGAGGGGGCACTTTCCCCATCAGCACGAATTTGAGGGGCTGAAGGGCCTCCCGGGAAGCACCGGCCCCAGCCGATGGTTGCCCCACCCCACACGACCTCACCTCCTGGCTGGTAGCGGCTTCCCTCCGCCGTGTCCCGTCCGGGAGAGGGGAGCTGCTGGGTCCCATTGCCCCACACTCCTTTCAGGGGGGAACCACTGAGTCCTTGTGCCCCTTTCCCTCACCCAGCCTCACCTCACGGTTGGAATGGACCTCCTTCAGCTCTCGGAGTTGGGACACCAGCGGTGCCCGATGCTTCTCCCACTGGTGGGCCAGCTTGACGATTCGCTGAGCGCTGCCCTCAATCACAGCCTGGGGAGGCAAACAGCGGGTGGGTTCAGAGCGGGCGGGCAAACCCCCTGGTGGGCCCACCCCAGCCCTCACCGTGAAGGATACCGCCGGGTCCCACTGTCCCCCACACAGCGATTGATGGGGAAATCACTGCCTCAGACCCTCAGGGAAGGGAGCCACTGGGTCCAGCAACTCCCTCACACCCTCCCAGTTGAGGGGAAACGCCTGCCCCTCAGAGTGCGAGAGCTGCTGGTCCCATCGGCCAGCCCCCCAGAGGGAAAAGGAGGAGCTGCTGGGCTGACCGTTGGCTGGCCCTTCCGGGGGTGGGGTGGGAGTGGTTAGGCCCCACTGGTTGGCCCCCAAGGGACAGGAGTGGGTGGCTGTGTCCCGTCAGCCAGCCCTCGGGAAACAAGGGGGAGAGGCTGGTTCCCATCACCCGGGCCCTTCAGAAGGCAGGAGAAGGATGGGGCCGCTGGTTCCCATTACCCAGCCCCCAGTTCCCATCACCCGGCCCTTGGCTGAGGGGAAACCTTTGGGTCCCGTTGCCCGCCACCTCACGGAGAGGGATTCCACTGGGTCCCGTCGCCCCTCCTCACCTGCAGTTTGCACAGGTTGGTCTCAGCATCGGGCAGCAGCTCGAGCGTCCTGCGCTTCACGCCCATCAGCTCCTCCTTCTGGGCCGCCGCCTGCTCCGCCTGATGGACCTCCTCCCGTACCTGGTGAGTGGGAGGGAGGGGGACGGCATTACACAGCAACCTTCTCGTCCCAGCAAACCAACCACTACCCCTCCCCCGACCCGACCCCAGAACACCCATCCCTTCCCACACCCAGTGAATGGGAGAGAGGGGGCTGGAGTTACACAGCAATCTTCTCGCCCCACCAAACCAACCACTCCCCCCCCCCCAACCTGTTCCCCCCCCCCACCAGAAACCCCCCTGACCCCAGAAACACCCATCCCTTCCCACACCCGGTGAATGGGCTGGAGTTACACAGTAATCTTCTCATCCCACCACACCAACCTCTCTGTTCCCTCCCATCAGCCCCCCACCCCCCCAGAACACCCATCCCTTCCCACACCCGATGAGTGGGAGGGAGGGGGCCAGCATTACACAGTAACCTTCTCATCCCACCAAACCAACCTCTCTTTCCCCCCCACCCAACCTGTTCCCCCCCCACCACACCCATCCCTTACCGCACCTCGCGAGTGGGAGGGAGGGGACTAGCATTGCACAGTAACCTTCTCCTCCCACCAAACCAACCTCTCTCTTCCCCCCCATCCCCTCAAGCCCATCCTGCTCCCCTCCACAAGCCCAACCTGCTCCCACCCACCGCAGCACTTCCCCCGACTCTAGAACACTCATCCCCCCACCCCCCGGCACCGGGTGAGTTGAGGGGGGCTGTATTGGAGGGGTCGTGACTGTCACGTGACAGCACTGCCCATTTACCTGGTCGAAAGACACGCCACCTGCCAATCAAGGTTTGACCCCTCCTCGCCCATCAATGCACACCTAACCACTGGCCCCTTTAATTGGCCTTGTACCTGACCTCGGGCGACTGGCCCTTGTAATCAGCTTAACCCTGCTGGCACCAAGCCACTGGCCTCCCTGTGAATCACCTGGGCTGGGCTCATCAGCCCTGCTCACTGTAAAGGAAGCCACGTGCACTTGACCCTCTCTCTTTTTTTGCTACCTCCGAGGGACCACCCTGCTGTTGGTGAGTTGTGCATTGAATAGGGTTAGGGGTGTGGGTATCGTCCCTAATATCTTATCTTACAGCCGTGCCCGCACAGAGTCAAGGGGTGTCGGGTATCGTATTGACTGTGTGTGTGTGTGTGTGTGTGTGTGTACTTTGTTCCCACACAATTTTATTAATTGTCTGTGTGTTTTATTGCTGATCCCACTACTGTGAATTGTATGCGTGTTGCCATCTTCCCACGTTTGCCTTCTGTAAATAAAACCTTCTACCAAGACTGTGTCCAGAGTCCTTTGAGACCTACCGAATCTGTTTCCTCACTTACAACAGGGGTGAAGTTTCACAGCAACCTTCCCGTCCCACCAAACCAACCTCTCCCTCCCCCATCCCCGTAAGCCCAACCTGTTCCCCCCCCAACCCACCCCCCCGACCCCAGATCACCCACCTCCTCTAGTATCTGGTGGGCGGGAGGCAGCTGGCATACGCAGAGCTGTCCCTGGACCGCCCTGTCAAACCACAGAACGCGCTCACCCCCTCCCGCATCTGATGGGTGATGGGGGGGAGAGGGGGCCAGCGTCACACAGGGACGCAACACAGACCCGCAAACCCCACGCCCACCCCCTCACTGCCTCCCACCCCCACCTGGCGGGGGGGGGTCGGCCTTGCACAGCAACCTTCACCACCACACCCCATCAAACCAAGCCCTTCCCCCACGGCTGGGGGGGTGGGGAACGTCCCGGAGAGGTGATCCCTGAACCTTCCACACCAGGACCGGCAAATGTCGACCATTCTGACTGGTCGCATCACTGTCTGGTGTGGAGGGGCCACCGCGCAGGGCTGGAGAAAGAGGGGTTCAAACCCAGCCAGCCCCATCACGGACACGAGCCTTCCCAGCAGAGGACAGCTTCTAAAGAGGCGCTTAGGAGGCTCGTGGTTGAGCAGGGACTGTCATCATGGCAGCTTGTCACACCAGACAGCCAGCCACCCTCGTGGTGTTTGGTTGGGGTTGAGCGGGTCAGTGTCAGCTAAATCAGGTGAGAGTGGGCAGTTGCGTAGAACGTGTTCAATGTTCTGCACCCTTTCGCCACACTCACAGGATTCGCTGGTCTTTAAACCCCACTTCACCATATTGTCTCCCGTCCTACAAACTCCCGCTCTCACTCTGTTGAGAGTGCACCACTTCCGTCTGTCAAGCAGTGCCCCATCTGGTGACATTCCTGTGGGGTCTTGCACTGTATTGTTTGGTGGGGTTCTGGCTTCTGTTTGTTGCCAGAGGTCAATCCTGTATGTTTGGGGGGATGTTCCGTGCAGTAGTTCCTCCAATGTAGCAAAGCTTTTCCTCGATTCTAGGCGGTTGGAAACTGGCACATGGTGATGCAGTGGGTGCCGTGGATCCGAGTTCTGCTTATCCTTTTCAATTTTTGTTGTAGTGTGTCTTCGGATCTCTGGAGGAGCAATGCCTGGGGGCCATGGATTATGCAGAGGATGGTGAGGTTCGGTTTAACGTGGTATCGAATTGATTGTGGAAGTCAGGAAGGGGGAAGTCGTGGGACCAGTCCTCATCGAGGGTCCAGCAGTGGAAAGGGTGAGCAGTTTAAAGTTCCTGCCGGGGGGGGGGGGGGGGTCAACATCTCTGAAGATCTATCCTGGGCCCAACACGTCGATGCAATTATGAGAGCGGCTACATTTCATCAGGAGTTCTGGCCTGCCACCAAAGCCGAGCAAATTTCTACAGCTGTACCGCGGAGAGCATTCTGACTGGCTGCATCACCGTCTGGTACGGAGGGGCCGCTGCACAGGATGGAAATAAGCCACAGAAAGGTGTAAACTCAGCCTGCTCCACCACGGGCACGAGCTTCCCCACCATCCTCAGGATGCGACGCCTCGAGGCGGCGGCATCCACCGTTAAGAACCCCCACCACCCGGGTCACGCCCTCTTCTCATCAGGGAGGAGGTAGTAATGAAGACCCAAAGACCCACCCTCAACATTTTAGGACCACCCTCTTCCCCTCTGCCATCGGGTCCCTGAACACTGCCTCACTATTCTGCTCTTTTTTCGCACTGATTATTTAATCTTTGTATTTATTTTTATCATAATCTTTAGCAGATTTTATATATCGCACAGCAGTGTTGCTGCAAAACAACAAATTTCACGACACGCCGGTGATAACAAACCTCACTTAGATTCAACGAGGAGAGGGTGGGGGGCAAGCTGGATGGGCAAAGGAAACAAGGGTACATTTCCGTGACCGTGGAGGGGGCTGCGTGCATCCTGCCCGGCTGTTTGCAGTCACCCACGGAGCTGGGTCCGGGTCTGGGGTCACATACCATGGGGAGCGGCGTCTGGGGCCCAAGCCAGTCTCCGTGACGCGGAGCAGTACGGCACAGGAAAAGGCTCCTCAGCTCTTCAACTCAATGTGGCGTTCAATCAAATCTCATCTGCCTTCACGTGATCCATCACTCAAATGAATCTCATCCGTCTGTACATGATCCGTCTGCGCCTGTTCATCAGCGAAGAGACTCTGAAATGTCTCCATCGCACCTGCCTTTACCCTGCCAGCAAATTCCAGGCACCCACTGCTCTTTGTGTCTAAAAAACATCTGCCTCACACATCATTGTTGAATTTACCCCCATCACCATAATATTACGTACTTGACATTTATAACCTTGGGGGAAGGAGGAAGAGAAGATGACAGCGCGCGCGGCCACTTCGGTGGTGATGTCTGTTATCTGTCACGTAGGGGACCGTGCACAATCCTGATTTGATGGAGACGGACGTGAGAGTACGGAGGAACATCTGGAAAACGTCTGAAATGCCCGCTTCGCTGCCGCTGCTACTGTCTGGTCCAGAATCTCCGGAGCAGAAGGCCCCGAAATCCTCGGCTTTGCTTGTTTCGGCGGCCGGGGTGAGGTCGAAGGCGCTCGGCAGAGGATGGCGCCCGGGAGGCTGTATCGGAGAAGCTGGTAGGAAGCTTGAAGTTTTCGGACGGACGCACTCAGTGTCGGCTGTGGTCGGCTGCTTCCAAGGTATCGGCAAGTTGACGGTGCCTGGAGGTTTATGGCAGGGAGTTTCTCCCTTTTGTCACCTGCTATCGAGGACTCGGGAGTCGATCGACTCGGGGACTTTTGAGACTTTTTTTTACTGTGCCCATGGCCTGTTCTTCATCAAATTACGGTATTGCTTTGCACTGCTGTAACTATATGTTATAATTATGTGGTTTTGTCAGTGTTAGTCTTTGGTTTGTCCTGTTTTCTGTGATATCACTCTGGAGAAACATTGTAACATTTCTTAATGCATGTATGCATTTCTAAATGACAAGAGGACTGAGTGTTCTCATAATCTAAAAAAAAAGAATTACGCAGATCGCGAGAGCACAGATACAGGCCCATGAGCCTAGTGAATGATTGGGGATGTAGTGGACGGTGAGGAAGATGGTCAGAGCTTGTAGCGGGATCTGGACCAGCTGGAAAAAAATGGGCTGCAAAATGGCAGATGGAGTTTAAGACCAGAAGATATAGGAGCAGAATTAGGCCATTTGGCCCATCGAGTCTGTTCCGCTATTTCTTCACAGCTGATCCAATTCCCCCTGGGCCCCAATCTCCGCGTTCTCCCCCTATCCCTTCATGCCCTGACTAATCAAGAATCTATCAGTCCCTGCCTTAAATAAACCCAATGACGGCCTCCACAGTCATCTGTGGCAATGATTTCTATGCATTCACCACCCTCTGGCTAAAGAAATTCCTCCTCATCTCCATTCTAAATGGATGTCCCTCTATTCTGAGGCTGAGCCCTCCGATCCCAGACTCCCCCACGATCGGAGACATCCTCTCCATATCCATTCTATCTCGACCCTTCAATATTCGAGAGCTTAATTAGGTTACGGATAGGTTAATGCAGGCAACTGTGAGGGGTACACTTTGGGAGGACAGAACAGGGTAGATATTACACTGTGAATGGCAGGGCACTGAGGAGCGCAGTAGAACAGAGGGATCTGGGAATACAGGTCTGTAGTTCCTTGGAAGTGGTGTCACAGGTAGACAGGGTCATAAAGAAAGCTTTCGGCACATTGGCCTTCATAAATCAAAGTAAGACTTCATGGCAAGGCCTAATTTGGAGTATTGTGCGCGATTTTGGTCTCCAACCTACAGGAAAGATGTCAATAAGTTTGAAAGAGTACAGAGACAAATTTGCCAGGACTTGAGGATCTGAGTTATAGGGAGAGGTTGAATAGGTGATGACTTTTTTCCATAGAGAGTAGGAGAATGAAGGGAGATTTGATAGAGGTGTACAAAATAATGGGACAAATGTTGGCAACGAGGACGAGCAGGGAGGGTGGATCAGCTGGGCTGAAGGGCCGAGCTCTGTGCTGTATCACTGACTGTAAATACCGGGATCCCCTCCCCCACAGACACAGCGGCTCGCCCCCTCCCTCCTGCAGCCTCACGGGTGGTGGAAGTGCGGGGATGGGAGGCAGCCCTCGGATTGTCCTGTACCCCTACCTGAGTGACGGTGACCAGCAGATGCTTCACGTCCCCCGACACTTCCTCCAGACGTAGTGACACCTCCTCCAGCTGCTGCTCGCAGGCCTTCACCTCCTCCTCCTGCTGAGCACGCACACCCTGGGGGGGGGGGGCAAACACAGGGACAGTGACTGACCGGGCATCTGACGCCGACCGTCCGCTCCACAGAGAGACTGAGACTCACTGTCTGTCCAACACTGGACCGTCCATCCCCAGGGGGTCAAGACCGAGACTAACTGTCCGTTCAGCACTGCACTGTCCATCCCAAGGGGCCGAGACTAACTGTCCATTCAACACTGGACCGTCCATCCCGAGGGGCCGAGACTGAGACTAACTGTCCGTTCAACACTAGACTGTCCATCCCGAGAGACTGAGACCGACTGTCTGTCCAACACTGGACCGTCCATCCCGAGGGGCCGAGACTGAGACTAACTGTCCGTTCAACACTAGACTGTCCATTCCGAGAGACTGAGACTGACTGTCTGTCCAACACTGGACCGTCCATCCCGAGGGGCCGAGACTGACGGTCTGCCAACACTGGACCGTCCATCCCGAGGGGCCGAGACTGACGGTCTGCCAACATGATCAAAACACTTCACCGTCCCAGATATTCTCTCATCTCCACCTGTGCTTGGTACAGCAACTGCGACCGCAAGAAATGGCAGGGAGTTGTGGACGAGCTCAGCACATCACGGAAACCAGCTCCCCCCTCCACGGGCTCTGTCCACACTTCCCACTAAAGCAGCCAGCACAATCAAAGACCCACCCACCCACCCCAGACATTCTCTCTTCTCCCCTCTCCCACTGGGCAGAAGGTACAAAAACCTGAAAGCTCGTCCCACCAGGCTCGAGGACAGCCTCTGACAAGATGGACTCTGTCTCACAATCTACCGTGGCTCTTGCCTTTCTTCACTGTCTGCCTGCACTGTGCTTCCTCTGTAACTGTTACACTTCATTCTGCATTCTGTCACCGCTTTGCCTTGTTCTTCCTCAAACGGTCTGATCTGTCTGAATGGCATGCAAGAACAGAGTTTAAACTGACCAGGAGAGGTTCCGCCAGACGCACACTCACCTCTTCTGACTCCTTTGAGGACGGGCGGACTGCATCCATCGAACGGAACGCGGTTTCGGCCTCCTGTTGTGGGGAGGAAGTGAGAAGAGGTGACATATCTGTTCCCCAAGAAGCGACTGGCCAGCCACCGTGCCAGCCTGGGTGAGCGCTGCCTGGCACTGCCAGAACTGCCTTGGAACCAGCGGGTGTCTTTCTGGTTGGTGAGCGGAATGCTGCAGGGTTCAGTCCTGCGCCCACAACTGCTCGCGATATATGCTAACATTTTGTAGTGTAGGATGTTGAATATGACACTAAATCGGGTGGAAAAGCAAATTTTGCAAAGGATCTACCAAGTCTGACCCTGCAGCAGAAGTGGTCCTGCCTGTGGCACGTTGAATTGTCGGGAGAACAATCAGCTTTTCTGTACTACACGATCTCCCTTGGGGGCTTTGCTATTGATTGTGTGGTGGGTGGTGGGTGCTGATGCTTTTCGCTGAAATAAGTGGGGGAGAGTTCATGCTTTGCTGCTGATTGTGCAGGGGAGGAACGAGGGGGGCTTTGGGTTTCTAACATTTTTACTGTCCCTCATGCTTTGGGGCGCTCTTCTGTTTCCCTGGATGTCTGTGAAGAACAAGAATTTCAAGTTGTATATTGCGTACGTTCTCTGATATTAAATGGAACTATTGAAACTACATACGTGTAATTGTTCAGTGAATTTTCCAGTAATTGTATAGTATAGCTGCTTCTGAATTTTTCTGGAAGCTTCTTAGTCCTCCTCTGCAACTCTGGAGTCTGGCTATTTTAGAGGTTAATTATTACCATTGTTTACCCATTTAGTCTGAGCTGCTTTCTTCAGAAGATGACCACTTCTTTATCGTTTTAGTCATAGAAAAGTACAGCACAGTAGGCTCTTCAGCCCATCTATTCCCTGCCAAATCATTTAAACTGCCTCATCCTATCGATGTGCACCTGGAACATAGCCCTCCATACTCCTCCCGCGTGTACAACCCAAACTTCGCTTAACCAATAAAATCAGAATCACATCCACCAATTGTGCTGGCAGCTCATTCCACACTCTCAGCAGCCTCTGAGTGAAACTTCCCCTCATGCTCCCCTTAAACACCTCACCGTTTCCCTTTGTTCATTTTCTATTCTTGTAAACATCAGCAAGCAACAGGTTTTATGCTTCATTCTTGATGACAGAGGAACTTCTGGATCTCCAAGATCATCTTTGCTGTTCTATATCTGCTTGCACGTCCCCCTTCAGGAGGTGTGGACCTGGAGCCCAAGTCCTCCCAGGACATCAGCACTCCCATGGGCCCAGCCATTAACTGTTTACCTTTCCCTCACATGGTTCCTTAAGGTTAGTGTAGCCGGGAGTGGTATTGGGGATAAGATCCCGCTACCTATTAAATGCTCCCAATGGCGTGCATCTCAAGCAGCCTCTGACAACCAAGTCCTGCTCCCAGTCTTCACATGTGGTTTAGCTACTAAGCCCGGCGGAAACGTTTCTACTGACGGGGGAAGGGGCAAAGGCGGGTTACTGGCGCCTTAAAACCAGTCACTTCGGGCAGATGGGGCTCGTCAGCCTGGGTTGGCAGCTCGTCTAGGAGGAAAAATTCGGATCTCAAACCTCCACTGCCTTGTGGCTATACCGACTCACGGGGAAGCCTTCGGGAGTAAACATCAAGGGAAAAACCAGAGCTGCAGTCCCCAAGGCAGTCCGACGTTGAGCTCAGTCCCCAAGGCAGTCCGACGTTGAGCTCAATCCCCAAGGCAGCTCCCGCGACACCGCTGGTGCCAATGTGTATCGGCCTCTGCCGTTCCTTTGGGTTCATCAGATGTGTGGAGAGGGGGAGCTTGCTTTCCATATCGTACTGCCCTGGCTTGCTAATCACGTAGACCCTTGGAATACAACATCCATGGTTGACCCTGACCACGGGGGGCCTCAATTACCTTAGATTTACAAAGTGCAATGCCATTCACTTGTCCTAATTAAACCCCCCCCTCACCACCACCATTTTCCCACCCACATCTGCTGCGAGCCCAGCAGCTTGGTGGATGTCCACTCCACAGGCAGACGGATCTATTACTGGCGGCAGCCACCTATTCCTGGCTCTAACCAAGGAGACCTTTAAAGGAGGGGCAATTGACTCCCGTCGACATCGATGGCGCTGAGGTCGAGAGGGTCCAGACCTTCAATTTGCCAGGAGTGAACATCAGCAACAGCCCATCCTGGTCCAGACGTCACGGCTAAGAAATCTCACCAAAGCCTCTCACGTCCTCGGGAGGCTGAAGAAGTTTTGCATGTCCCTGTTAACCTTTACCAATCTCTATCGATGCACCATTGCAAGTATCCTATCACGGCCCCGTACCGAAACTGCTCCGCCCATGACCGCACGAAAATGCAGAGAGTCGTGGACACACCTCAGCACATCACAGGAAGCAGTCACCCCTCCATAGACGCTGTCTACGCTTCTCACTCCCTCGGTGAACAGCCAGTATCAAAGACCACACCCCCCCACCCCAGACATTCCCTCTTTTCCTCTCCCGCAGCTGACTATCCTCCCGGCGGACCAGCCGATGAGGGGGTTATCACAGCTTAATAAGGGGCACCCAAGAACCATAGGAGCTTGAGGAGAGGAAATTAAATTGAATTGTACCTGATCTCGATGGTTCCCGGAGAGGAGGAGAGACAAGGGTGGTGTGCAGTGTGTGACTCGGGCCAGTAGTCTATCGTCCAGTGCCCGGGCTTCCAGGGGGGCACTCAACGGCTCATGAGGAATTCCGGCCCGGAAAGCTAAGTCTTTATCCAAAAGCGCTGGGGTCTACTCGTGCTGACAGAGGCAGGGACTGTCGGTTGTAACGTCAAGTAGCTGGAAGCTGCATCCGGGTTTGGGGAACGGAAGGGAATGTTATCTGGCTCACCAGCTTCCGTTATCAGACTATTGAACGGCCCCCAGTACGATTAGATGGGCTCTTGACCTCACAATCTACCTCGTCGTGACCCTTGCAGCTTATTGTCTGCCTGCACTGCCCTTTCTCTGTAACTGTGACACTTTATTCTGCACTCTGTTATTGTTTTCCCTTGGTCTACCTCAATCCACTGTGTAATGATCTGATCTGTATGCCAGACCAGCTTTGCACTTGGTACCCACAACAATAATAAACCAACTCCCATTCCCATTACCCACCCGAGCCACACACAACGGCAGGGAAAATCCCATTATCTTCAACGTTACAGCGGAAGCTCAGGTCTGTCAGAGGAGTGAGTGTGGATCAGCTGGGGGTTCCCAGGAATTTTTCCCCCGGGGAATTCTGGCGGCGTTGCTTTCCTACCTGGGTGAAGGTGAACCTCTCAGTGTGGGTGAAGCGGGAGCCCTTCATCTCTGTGCCGGCCAGGCCGGTGCCGAAGGACTGCAGGAGCTGGGCCAGGTCGGAGGTCGAGTGGCTCGCTGCCCCGGGTCCGTGCTGGACGCAGCGCTGAAACTGTTCCTGGACCCGTCTCTGTAGCCGCTGGCACTTGCGGGCTCTGTAGTCCTGAGGTCACGGGACCCAGGGGAATTACAAAAAAAAAAAAACAGCTTTAGGAATCAAAGGAAACAGTCCCCAGAAAAAGGGGAAACTGCTGAGATCCAGAGCCCCACGCCCTTACGGAGAGGTGGGTGAATAGCTGGGTCCCATTGCCACACATCTCTCTTACCAGGGGGACCGCTGGGTCCTGTTGCCCCACCTGCCTATTGGGAGGTGGTGGAAGAGCTGGGTCCCGGTACCCCAAATCCCTCTGACATGGGGGGAAAAAAAAATCGATGGCTCCCATCGCCCCGCACCCCTACAGAGAGGATGTGCCACAATCAGATTTGGACCCACCTCCGGTGACAGGCGGGACGCCAAGCCCTGGCCGTTCCACTCCACGTCCCACTCCTGGACGGCACTGAGCTCAACGGCGGCACGCTCCAGGACTGAGGCAGCAACACAGGGGTGGTTGACCTGCGCAGTGACCGGAGGGCAGTACCGATCGAAGTACTCCTTGGACTCTGCGGACACAGGGAGAAGACAGAAGAGTTGGTGCTGGGGAGAGGGGGCACAGCCGGCTCTGGGGAGAGCGCGGTCGGTGTGCTGCTGGACAGAGAGCAACAAACCTTGGTGGGAGTTCAGTGCACCAGAGTCTCACTCCCGTCCCACAGCACAGGGGGAGCCCCTTCACCAACGGCTCATTGGGCCTCACGCTGTCCTCTCCGGGAGCAATTAAACCCACAAGACATGGTGTACCCGACACCCTGAGCACTCAGGCAGTCTACAGAGTCCACTAAAATAACACACACACACAAAAACACTGGAGGCAGCATCTATACTGGGAAGTAAACAGCCAATGTTTTGGGCTGAGACCCTTAATCAGGACTGGACAAGCAGGGGGCCAGAAGCCAGCACAAGAAGCTGGAGGCAGGAGGGGAAGGAGGGGAGAGTGGACCACGGGAGAAAGGGAAGGAGGTGGTGAACCGGGAGGGGTGATGGGCAGGTGAGGAGAAGGGGCAAGCAGCAAACTAGAATGGGGAATGGAAAGGGAGAGGGTGCGGGGTGGGTGGGGGAGAAATTACCAGAAGCCGGAGAAAACAACATTCATGCCTACAGTTTGGAGGCTACCCAGACGGAACACGAGGCGTTGCTCCTCCAACCTGAGAGGCCAGGGACTGACACGTTGGAATGGGAGTGGGAAGTCGAATTGAAATGGGAGGCCACCGGGAAATATCACCTTAGGAACCTACTCCTGGTCCACAGCCCAACCTGAGGGAATGCTCTCCCTATAATTGCACCGTCCTGGATCGTAAGACCCTGCAGCGGATAGTGAGGTCAGCTGTGAAGATCATCGGGGTCTCTCTTCCCGCCAGTAGAGACATTTACACCACACGCTGCATCCGCAAAGCAAACAGCATTATGAAGGACCCCACGCACCCCTCATATAAACTCTTCTCCCTCCTGCCATCTGGCAAAAGGCACCGAAGCATTCGGGCTCTCATGACCAGACTATGTAAACAGTTTCTTCCCCCAAGCCATCAGACTCCTCAATACCCACAGCCTGGCTTCACACCAACCTACTATACCCTCTACTGTGCTTACTGTCTTATTATTCATTGTAGTGCCTGCACTGTTTTGTGCACTTTATGCAGTCCTGGATAGGTCTGTAGTCTAGGGTAGCTTCTGTGTTTTTTCTTGTGTAATTCAATGTAGTTTTCATACTGTTTCATGTAGCACCATGGTCCTGAAAAACGTTGTCTATGTTCTGTACCAGTAGTTATGGTTGAAGGTGACTTGACTTGATAAGGCACTGGTGAGGGCGAGTGACAGAACCCAAAGCAGCCCCCCCCCCAAACCAGAGGAATATCGATCCCTGTCCCTCTTGGCACTGCGCTCCATGGCCGGGACAAATCAGCCCATTCCCCCTTGCCCCACCAGGGCTGGGAACAGTGGGATCGCCCTTTGCAGAAGGGCAGCTTATGCCCACAGTTACTCCACCATTGGCAGGGGAGCCGGTGGGGGGGGGGGGGGCTCCAGCCAACCTCAGTGACAGGTGGAGGGGCAGGTAGTGTTAAGGAAGTACAGACTGGGAGAATGGGGAAAAAGGTGGCAGATGGAATACAGTGTCGGGAAATGTCGGGTCATGCACTTTGGTAGAAGGAATAAAGACGTAGACTATTTTTCTGAACGGGAGGAAATTCAGAACTCTGAGGGGCAAAGGGACTTGGGAGTCAGTAATGAGGAAGGCAAATGTAACGTTAGCATTCTCTCTAGAGGACTAGAATATGAAAGCAAGGATGTAATGCGAAGGCTTTACACTAGTGAAGCCTCACTAGGAGTATTGGGCGTGGTTTTGTATCCTTTAACTAAGAATAGATGTTCTGGCATTGGACAGGATCCAGAGGAGGCTCATGAGAATGATACTGGGAATGAAAGGGTTAACATATCGTAAACACAAAATACTCTGCAGATGCTGGGGTCAAAGCAACACTCACAACACGCTGGAGGTTTCATTTTAAGGGTTAACATATGATGGCTCTGGGCCTGTACTCACTGGAGTTTAGAAGAATGAGGAGGATCTCATTGAAACCTATCCAATACTGAAAGGCCGAGATAGAGTAGACGGGGAGAGGATGCTTCCTATGGCAAGGGAGTCTTGGACCAGAGGAAACAGTGTCAGAATAGAAGAACATCCATTTAGAACAGAAATGAGGAGGAATTTCTTTAGCCAGAGGGTGGTGAATCTGTGGAATTGCTTGCTGCATATGGCTGTGGAGGCCTAGTCATTGATATACTTAAGGTGGAGGTTGATAGGTTCTTGATTAGTCAGGGTGTCAAAGGTTAAGGGGAGAAGGCAGGAGAATTGTGTTGAAAGGGAAAATAAATCAGCCATGACAGAATGGTAGAGCAGACTTGATGGGCCGAGTGTGATATGGAAGCACCAATGCCCCTGAATGGAAAATCCTACGAAAAGTTGCGGATTTAGTACAGTCCATTACGGGTAAAGTCCTCCTCACTACTGAGCACATCTACACGAAACGTCGCAGGAAAAGACATCGTCAAGGTTCTCTTCTCGCTGCTGCCATCAGGAAGGTACAGGAGCCTCTGGACTCACACCAGGTTCAGGAGCAGTTATTACCCCTCAACCATCAGGCTCAGGAACAGTTATTACCCGTCAACCATCAGGCTCTTGAACCAAAGGAGATAACTTCTCTCAACTTCACTCGCCCCATCACTGAAATGTCCCCACAACCAATAGCAACACACATAAAAGTTGCTGGTGAACGCAGCAGACCAGGCAGCATCTCTAGGAAGAGGTACAGTCGACGTTTCAGGCCGAGACCCTTCGTCAGGACTAACTGAAAGAAGAGCTAGTAAGAGATTTGAAAGTGGGGGGGGGAGATCTGAAATGACAGGAGAAGACAGGAGAGGGAGGGATGGAGCCAAGAGCTGGACAGGTGATAGGCAACTTTTATGTGTGTTGCTTGAATTTCCAGCATCTGCAGAATTCCTGTTGTTTGCCCACACCAATAGACTCACTTTCAAGGGCTCTTCATCTCATGATCTTGAAATTTATTGTTTATTATAATTATTCCTTTTTGTACTTGCAGAGTTTGCTCACTAGCTGCAGGTCCAAGCTGGTGTGGTCTTTCATTGATTCGGTTATGGTTACTATTCTATTATCACTTATTGAGTATGCCCTCAAGAAAATGAATCTCGGGGTTGTACATGGCGACATATCTACTTCGATAATAAATTTACTGTGAACTCCCCAACACTCGAACACCACGTACACACCACCCAACCCTTCCCCCACATACACACAAAGATCTGTTTAACTGCCCCCATTAACACCCCCGGGCACTGTCAACGGCGCAAGGACGGGAGGGAGCGGGGACAACCACACTCCCTGCACCAACTGTTCACCACCTGTCGGGATATTCTTCCCAGCCGGCCAGATTCCGGGGAGGCTGAGCGGCTGACTGCAGAATTCCTGGATCGCTCGGGAGCCCTGCGAACAGAGAAGGCGTGTGCATCAGAGGTGGGGAAGGCACCTTTTCCAAGACACCCCCCCCCTTACCTCCCGGCATTCTGCTTCCCTCCACCTCCCAATGACGCATGGGGAGTGGGGTGGGTGTCACTGGGTTGTCGCCTCCCCAACCTAAGGGTTGGGGGGGCAGGGGGAGCTCCTGGGATGGAACAGAACAAGCTCCAACCCCCAGGGGTTCTGACACTGCATGAGTGATAGGGACAACGGTGGGGTCCGACACTGGACGAGTGATGGGGATCACGGTGGGGTGAGAAGGGTGGTGCAGGGGGCTTTGTCTTGGACTTGTGGTGACTGGCCAAGGATTTAACGGGATGCTCTAGGGCAGGGGATTGATTCCTCACTTGCTCTGAGATTTGGGGTCCCTCTATCTGTTGGAATTGGAATAGGGCACAGAAGCGTTTCTAGATTATGTTTTGTGTGCTTGGCTGAGGAGCTCCAGGTCATCAAAACTTGGCAGAATCTCAGGTGGTGACAAGGAGCTGTATCAGACCGTAAGAAACTCACACTCGCTGTCAGTAAGACCAAGGAGTTGATTCCGGGCTTCAGGAAGGGGAAGTGGAGGGAAGATACCCCAGTCCTCATCGAGGGACCAGCAGTGGAAAGGGGGAGCAGTTTCAAGATCCTGGGGGGGGGGGGGGGGTCGCCGCCTCTGAAGATCCATCCTGGGCAGACTCCCGAGGATCCGTGAGCACACGCCTCCGTCCACACCGACCCTCCCTCCCCAGTGGGGATAGAAGAGGCACCCACCTGAGTGGCCAGCAGTCCGGGGGTCCTGAGGGAGGGTGGGAGCCAAGGGGTGGCCAGCTCCTGCCTGATCCGCGCTGCCATGGCTCGTTGGAGCACGGCGGGTTTCCCTGCTGGGAGAGGGGTGTTAGCGAGTTAGGCAGCAGGTCCTTCACACTCTCCCCCCCTCATACACCCTCACCAACTCACCCTCCCTCCCTCCGGCCGGTTTCCCTGCTGGGGGGGAGGAATCAGTGAGGGTCTTTCGCACCCTCCATTACACTCTCCCCACATGGAGAGCAGGTTTCCCTGTCTCGGGGGCAGGGGGGCAGCAGGTCAAACTCATCTCACCCATTTCCTCTGTAGACCAACCTAGCTAAACAATCCACCCCTATCACATCCCTCTTGAACCCACCTCCTCTCACCTTCAATGCTTGCCCTCTGGTGTTAGACATTTCAACCCTGGGAGACAGATACTCCCTGTCCACTCTCGCTATGCCTCTCATAATCTTGTAAATCTCTATCAGCTCTCCCCTCAGCCTCCAGCGCCCCAGAGACAACAACCCAAGTTTATCCGGCCTCTCCTGACAGCCCACGCTCTCCAAAGTAGGCAGCATCCTGGCGAACCTCTTCCGTACCCTCTCCAAAGCCTCCACATCTTTCCTGTAGTCCGGTGTCCGGATTTGACCTCCCAAAGTGCAGCACCTCACACTCCCTTACACCGCTCTCCATCTCTCTAAAAATGAATCTGTGAACCTCCCTGCCTCCAGAGAGGTGAGTGGGGAACCTTTCCCCTTGACAGAGGGGCTGTAGGTTTTGGGGAAGGGGTTGAGAGGATTCTGGAAGGTTCTGAAGTTGGAGCTGGATTCAGTGCCCGCGGTGGAGGGGAGGGGGTCGGGGAGACCAGACCTGTCGGCTGGTGGGCAGACTCGGCTCCATCCCGGGGCAACCTCTCCACCAGGAACATGAGCAGCCGGCGAAGCTCTTGTTCGTTGCTGTACAGGAAGGTCTGGTAGCCGATCTCGCCCTCGTATCCCAGGTCCTGCGGGGGGTGGGGAGGAACACGAGCAGGGTTGAGAACCAGCGGTGAACAGCGATTTGACGGCCATTCCAGCACCGTTCCGTCCTTCCCCACCCAACCGGTGAACTGTGGATCCCCACCCACACCCCAGCCATTAATACCACCCCAAAGCTCCCACCCATCGCCACCGATCTCGAGTACAACCCACCCTTCCCCGCGGAACCAGCCTCACTCCACTGAGCCATATGATGGTGAACTTACCCTATCCATCCCCACAGGTCCGGCACAGGATTATGGCTCCCCAACCACACACTCCCACCCAATGGCACTGAACCAACAGAGAACTGTGGTGTGCCCACCTCCCCTCACTGGGGTGGAGGGGTGGGGCAAGGTGGTACACAGGAACGGAGACCGCGGGCAGGAGAAGACGCGGACCTCTCACCTGACAGGCTTGGGCCAGGGACATGCCAAGGCGGAAGCGTGCCGACATTCCGGGTGGAAGGAGGTGGCTGAGGCCGTTCACCGAGGGGGGGTCGATCCTCTGTAAACAGCGGACCACGCCCTCCACGATCATCTCCGTGCTGAACTGGCCCAGACTGCACGCATCATCAGGGATCTCGCTGTGGGGGAGAGAGAGAGAGAGAGAGAGAGAGGAGGTGTTCAGTGAGGCCGGAACCCCTCTCCTTCCCCCAGCCCCCACAACGTTACTCTCTCTATCCTGGGGAGGGACCACCCCAGACATCCAACCTCTCCCGGGAGTTCCAGGAGTCTCCCGCATATTGATAGCAGCTCCCTGACGCTCGCAAATTATATACAATATCCTGGAAATCGATTTTTTGAGGGGAGGAGAGAGGGGGGGAAGGGGGGAGGAAGGGGAGAGGAAGGGGGGAAGAGGGGGGAGGAAGGGGGGAGGAAGGTGGGGAAGGGGGAGGAAAGGGGGAAGGGGGAGGAAGGGGGAAGAGGGGGGAGGAAGGGGGAGGGGGAGAAAGGGGGGAGAAAGGGGGGAGGGGGAGGGGGGGAGAAAGGGGGAGGGGGGAGAAAGGGGGGGAGAAAGGGGGGAGGGGGGAAGAGCTGATTGATCTCTCTTTGTGCTAAGTAGACCTATCAGTTTTCTCTGTAGGCCGGCTTTACAGCCGACCTCTCTCTCTCTTTCATTGTCCATCAGTTCATTTTAGTGTCCTGCAGCACCATTGCAGAGTGTTCCAAAAAAAGAAAGTATAAAACGTACGTCACCCCAGACTACACTGAAGTGTACCCCTGCCTAATAGGGGTCAAAAAGAACGACAGTGTTGCTCGCTGCACTGTTTGCAACAGTGACTTTTCTATTGCCCATGGTGGGTTAAGACTGTAACAGACATGTTGAGGTGAGTTTAACAGGTGTCATTCATTCATTAGCATAGCTAACGTTATTTAAACTAGCTGGCTAGCTGCTAAGGAGCTACTCTATTGATGTCCTACGTGATGAGGCCAAACTCCCTGTAGACTTGCTTAAAGTTGTAATAGAATAAAAAGTCTCCGTGATAATATAAGTACATATTTTATGAGGTTGAGACTTCCAGCAAAATGCTCGTCTGCCAAGCAGGCCACATTGCAGTAGAAGAAAAGTTTGCAAAAGAAATAGAAAAGCTATTTGCATTAGCATTTAGCTATTAGTATTGAGACTGCCAACAAAATACTCAACAAGGTGTGAATGTGTGTATATAAATAGTTTCAATATGTGATTAAATAAGTGGTTGTGTTCTTTCATAATCAAATGTCCTGTATACCTGCACCCTTGGAGGTCGACCAGGGGGTGGAGGGTATATGGGGCTGGGATGCTACCTCCCTGAAATGAGTTTTTGCAGGGTGGGATGTCTGCCACCCCCTCCCAGGCCACACATACTGTCTGGGATCTCACTGTGGTAGGGAGGGAGAGGGGTTCACTGTGGCCTGAAATTACCCCCGTCACCATAACATTCTACCCCGGGGGAGAGTGGGAGGGTCAGAATGGAGACCGTCTGGGGGTACAGACGGTCTCCATTCTGTCTGCAGTGCCTTCGGGGCACCGCCTGGAGGGAGTAGACAATCTGGAAAGTGGGAGGGGGGGAGAAGTGGGTAGACTGCCTGGAAAGGTGGTCCGTCCGTTCTGGGGTGGGGGGCGGTGGGCTGTCTCCATCCTGTCACCTCTCTCCACACTGTCTGCACCCTCTCTGGAAAGTAAGCCAGTTTAGGGTCTCCATGAATCCTATCTGGGGGTCCGTCTGCACCCTGTCTGGGGGACAGTCTGGGAGGGAAGTCTGTCTGCACCCTGTCTGGGGGACAGTCTGGGAGGGAAGTCCGTCTGCACTCTGTCTGGGGGACAGTCTGGGAGCGAAGTCCGTCTGCACCCTGTCTGGGGGACAGTCTGGGAGGGAAGTCCGTCTGCACCCTGTCTGGGGGACAGTCTGGGAGGGAAGTCCGTCTGCACCCTGTCTGGGGGCCAGTCTGGGAGGGAAGTTATCTGGGGCTGTCCAGTGGGAGAGGGCTGTCATGTGACCAGTCGGGGGGGTACGGTCTCCGGCCAGTCTGGTCAGTGAAAGGGGTGCACGGCCTCCCACCACCCCTCAACCCCGTCCTGTCCCGGGTCACTCACGTGCCGACATCGGCCAGCGCCCGGACCAGGATCCGATCCACCTCCTCCATTGGAGCCGCCACTGTTGATTTCCGGAAACCCCGCCTCCCGGGCAGGAAGTTACGTGATGCGTCAGCTCGACGCTCGCCGGGAGTTGTAGTCAATCTCCAATACGCCTCCAGTCTTAAAGCGACAGCGTCTCTCCAGCAAGCCTAGCATTTGTAAACACAAAATACTCTGCAGATGCTGGGGTCAAGGCAACACTCACAACACGCTGGAGGAACTCAGCAGGTCGGGCAGCATCCGTGGGAAAGATCGGTCGACGTTTTGGGCCGGAACCCTTCATCAGGACTGTAGAGGGAAGGGGCAGAGGCCCTATAAGGAAGGTGGGGGGAGGGTAAATTTTGGTAAATTATCACCAAAGCCTCAACTATAACTTCTGCCATTTCTTTCAGTACCCTGGGGTGCATTCCATCAGGACCAGGGGACTTATCTATCTTCAGGCCTACAAGTTTTCTCGGCACTACCTCTTTAGTGATAACTATTGTATCGAGGTCCTCACCTCCCATCGTATCCATAGCATCTCTCTTTGGCATGATAGAGGTGTCCTCCACCATGAAGACTAACACAAAGTAGTCATTCAAAGCCTCCGCCATTTCTTCATTACCCAATATCAATTCCCTCTTCTCATCCTCCAAGAAAGAAGCGAGTGCTGGACCATTTCTCCAGCAATGGAAAAGAGACTAGAAGCAGCTGAGTTATGGTTCTACAGGAGAATGTTAAAAATATCATGGACCACACACACATCAAATGAAGAAGTTCTCAGAAGAGCCCAAGCAGTTCGATCACTCATACCAACAACAAGAGAAAGACAACTCAGATTCCTAGGACACATCATGCGGAAAGATGAACTAGAAAAACTCGTACTCTCTGGAAAGATTGCGGGGAGCAAACCTAGAGGAAGATCTCGGCTTATGTACATCAAAAGCCTAGCCAGGTGGCTACACATCGAGGAAATGGAAGTCATCCGAAATACAAAGAATAGATCTATATGGAAAACCAGGGTCACCAACATCCACATCGGATATGGTACCTAGACAGACAGGCAGACATCCTCCAAGGACCCTACATTCACTTTAGCCACCCTTTTCCGCTTTATATAATTGTAAAAACTTTTACTATCCAGTTTTATGTTTTGTGCTAGTTTATTTTCATAATCTAGCTTCCCTTTCATTATTGCTCACTTGGTGGTTCTTTGTTGCTTTCTAAAGTTGTCAATTTTCCAGTTTCCCACTTCTCTTGATGACTTTGTATGCACAAGTTTTTAGTCTGATGCCTCCTTTTGTTTCCTCAGTTATCCAAGGCTGGCTCTTCCCCCCCCCCCCCCCTTACTGTCCTTGCTGATAACTGGAATATACTTTTGTTGAGCACCGTGAAAAATCTCTTTAAAAGTCTTCCACTGTTCCTCAACTGTCCCACCATATAGCCTGTGTTCTCAGTCTACCCTATCCAACTCCTCCCTCATCCCATTGTAGTCTCCATTGTTTGGGCATAATACACTGGTTTTAGGTCGAACTATTGCACCCTCCATTTGTATGATCACTGTTTCCAAGAGGATCCCTAGCTACAAGATCGCGAATTTTACCTTTCTCATTGCACAGGACCAGATCTGGAGATAGCACGTTCCCTTGTAGGTTCAGTAATGTGCTGTTCAAGAAAGCCAGCACAGATACATTCTATGAAGTCCTCCTCAAGGCTGCCTCAACCAACTTGATTCACCCAATATATGTGCAAGTTAAAGTTCCCCCATGACAACTGCTGTTCCATTCTTACATACCTCAGATATTTCTCGGTTTATTGCCTGTGCCACTGTAATGTTATTATTCGGTGGCCGATAAACAACTCCCACCGGTGATTTTTTTTCTCTTTACTATCTCTAACCTCTCCCCAGATGGATTCACCATTCTGCTCCTTAGATCTTATATCATCTCTCACTATTGCCCTGATCTCGTCTTTAATTAAGAGCGCTACCCCACCTCCCTTACCTTCCTGCCTACCCTTCTGTATTACCTGATATCCTTGGATATTTAATTTTCAGTCCTCTCCTCCCTGCAAGCATGTCTCTGTAATGGCCACTAAATCATACCCCTTTGTACTGATTTGTGCCACAAGTTCACTGACCTTGTTTCAAATACTAGGGCATTTAAATAAAGTGCCCTTACACTCATAGTGGTTTTAAAATTTTGTCACCTTTTACTCATATGCACTTGACTTTTCTTCACTCCATTTTTACTTTTCTCTTTTTTACACCTTTATCCACACTTTTCTTTTTTGCTTTATCCATACTTCTCCAATCTGTTGAAGCCACCCCCCTGCTATTTAGTTTAAAGCCTTATCCACAGCCCCAGTTGTGTGATTCACCAGGATCCAGGTCCCATCAGGGTTCAGTGGAGCCCGTCCCATTGGTACAGCTCCCTCCCTCCCCAATACTGGTGTCAATTTCCCATGAATTCAAACCCACTTCTCCCACACCAATCCTTGAGTCACACATTTAACTCCCTAATCTTCTTGACCCTATGCCAGTTTGCACACTGCTCAGGTAGTAATCCAGAAATTACTACCTTTTTGGTTTTGCTTTTTAATTTAGTCCCTAGCTGCTCAAACCTCTTTCCTCATTCTACCTATGTTGTTGGTGCCCACATGGGCCATGACAGTTGGATCTTTCCCCTCCCACTGAAAACTCCTTTGCAGGTCAGATAAGATGTTCAGAACCCAGACACCAGGCAGGCAACACAGCCTTCGGGGTGCTCCATCCTCACGACAGAGAACTCTGTCTATTCCCCTGACTATAGTATCCCCAATTACCACTACATTTCTCTTCTCTCCCCCCTCCTGAATGTCCCCCTGAACTACAGTGCCACCGTTAGGTTGCCCATCCTTCCTACAGCCCCCACTCTCACCCACACAAGGAACGAAAATCTCAGACCTGCTGGACAGGCTCAAGGGCTGAGGCTCCTCCAGCAATGTCTCCTGGATCCCACTCACAGTCACACCCTCTTGTCCCTGACCACAGACCGAATTTGAGGCAGCTAATCTAATGGGTGACGTCCTGAAGCAGAGAATCCGGGTAACTCTCCCCCTCCCCGATGTGCCGCAGTGTTTGAAGCTCAGATTCCAGGTCATCAACTTTGAGCCTGAGTTCCTCGAGCAGCCAACGCTTGCTGCAGATGTGGTCACCAGGGACCACAATGGGGCCCACCAGCTCCCACATCGTGCAGCTACGGCACATTACCTGCTCCTGCATCATCCCGACCTTATTCAATTAGCTGTAATTTAGTGACGTTTTATTCAACCACCACAAAAGCCTTTCCTGCTACTTACATGTGCCTCTTCGCCAAAGCCTCAAATTCCCACTCCTACACTGGTCCGCTCACACAACGGCCGCTCTGCTTTGACCCTGCTTTACATTTTTTTTCTTTTTTTCTTTTCTCTCTCACTCAATAAGTAGATTTATTGAATATGCCCACAAGAAAATGAATGTCAGAGTTGTATAAGGTGTCATATGTGTACTTTGATAAATATTTACTTTTAACTTTGAACAATATCTTCCCAAGCCTCAGCATTGCATCCTTCATTTTGTACTTTAGTCCTCTAAAAATGAATGCAAATGAATTGCCTTCCTCACACCAATTCAACCTGCAAATTAACCTTCAGGGATTCCTGCACAAAAACTACCTGAGTCCCTTTGTGTATCTGTGTTTTTAAAAAATTTTCTCACAGTTTAGAAAATACGTTTGTAGTTGATGCCTGTATTCCTTCTACCAAAGTGCATGACCATGCATTTCCCGACACTGTATTCCTTCTGCCACTTCTTTGCCTATTCTCCTCATCTGTGACTGCAGACTCCCTGCTTCCCCAACATTACTTGTTCCTCCACCTAGCTCTGTATTGTTTGCAAACTTGGCCACAAAGCCATCAGTTCCGTCATCCGAATCATTGACATATAACTCCATCAGTTCCATCATCCGAATCATTGACATATAACTCCATCAGTTCCATCATCCGAATCATTGACATATAACTCCATCAGTTCCGTCATCCGAATCACTGACATATAACTCATCAGTTCTGTCATCCGAATCATTGACATATAACTAAAACCTCCTTGGTTTCCTCGGCTAGGGAAGACACACTCTGGTCCCGCCGAACCCGTGAGATTGAGATGGTTCTCCTACTCCAAATCCTGGTGTGTGTGGATGCTGTGTAATTTGCTACCCTGTTACAAATCAATGCCAAGAAATGACAGATTAAAGGAATTATATGTATGAATCTTAACTTAACTAAATGGTTAGTAAAGAAAAGAAAGAAAAATAACCAAAAAGGGCCCATTTGTAATTAAACAGTCAAACGTGAACAAGTTGGAGCTCAACTCTTCCCAAAATTCATATTCACTGATCCACAGTCGATCTCAGCAACCTGCTCCATCAAATCCACCCCCTCCCCGGTCAAATCCTATGACCGTTCTCTCCAGGATCTTCCCTCTTCAACTCCTATCAAATAAAGGACCCAGCTCACATTCCAAAGCACCCGTTATCTGTAACCATAACCCAAACACTGCTTCTACAGAAAGACCATCACGTTAGCGGTGAAACCTTTCCCAGGGTGTTGCATAACGTAACAGAAAGCAGTCCCAATACCGACCGCCCCGGCCTGGTCCAACCATGTTGAAGTCACAGCCAAGAAAGCTCTCCAACGCCTCTACCTCCTCAGGAGGGTAAAGAAATTCCGTGTGTCACCAATTACAAATTATTATTGATGCACCACAAAAAGCATCTTATCCAGATGGATCAAGGCTCGGGATGGCAACTGCTGTGCCTGTGACCACATGAAACTGCAGGGAGTTGAAGACACAGTTCAGCCTGAATGCACATGCCACCAGGTTCAAGGACAGCTTCCGTCCTGCTGTTCTTGGACTCCAATGCAATAAGATGGACTCTGGGCCTCGCAGTGTGTGGGCACGTGGCCAAGTGGTTAAGGCATTGGACTAGCAATCTGAAGGTCGTGAGTTCGATCCCCAGCTGAGGCAGCATGTTGTGGCCTTGAGCAAGGCACTTAACCACACAGTGCTCTGCGATGACACTGGTGCCAAGCTGTATCGGCCCTTGCCCTTCCCTTGGACAACATCGGTATTGTGGAGAGGGGAGACTTGCAGCATGGACAACTGCTGGTCTTCCATACAACCGTGCCTAGGCCTGCGCCCTGGAGAGTGAAGACTTTCCAGGCACAGATCCATGGTCTCGCAAGACTAACGGGCCTCGCAGTTTACCTCGTTATGATCTTGCGCCGTATTGTTCACCTGGACTGCACCTCCTCTGTAGCTGTTACACTTCATTCTACGTTGTTATCGTTTCACTTTGTTCTATCTCAGTGCACTGTGTAACGATCTGATCTGTCTGAAGATTATCTTAGACAAGCTGTTCACCGTATCTTAGTACAAATGACAACAATAAACCAATTCCAATTCCAATCACAGCTTGGCACAGCAACTGCTCTACTCTTGACCACAAGGAATGGCAGGGAGTTGTGGACACAGCTCAGCTCATCATGGAAACCAGCCTCCCCTCCATGGACTCTATCTACACTTCCCACTGACTCAGTAAACCAGCCAGCACAATCAAAGACCCCACGCTCTCTCAAAGACATTCTCTCTTCTCCCCTCTCCCATCGAGTAGAAAATAGCAAAGCCTGAAAGCACGTCCCACCAGGCTCGAGGACAGCTTCTACCCCGCTGGTTCCAGACCATTGAACAGTTCCTTAGTCTGATAAGATGGATTCTTGACCTCACAATCTACCTCACATTGGCCCTTGCACATTATTGTCTGCCTGCACTGCACAGGCAATGTTTGATATGTTTCATCACCAGCCCCTCAGAACACTTTACCACTGTGGATGTAACTGCTACTGTCCGATAGTCATTGAGGAAGGTCACCACGTTCTTCTTCGGCACTGGTACAAGTGGGTACCTCAGACTGCCAAAGCGAGAGGTTAAGGATCTCAGTGAGCACGCCAGCCAGTTAGTCAGAGCACGTGCCTAGTACTTGGCCAGGTACCTTATTGGGGCCAGATGCTTTTCGTGGATTCACCCTGCTGAAGGCTGCTCGCACGTCTGCGTCAGAAACTTAAATCGGGGACAGTTTGAGTTCAGGATGGTTCCTCCACGGTCAAAGCAAGCATAGAAGGCATTGAGTTTATCTGGAAGTGAAGTCCTGCTGTCACCAGTGTCACTTGATTTCACTTTATGAGAGCTGAAAGCCCTGCCACACCCGTCAAGCATCCTTCGTAGATTCAAGTTTAGTCCAGACTTGCCACTTTGCCTCTGAGATGGCTTTCCAGAGATTGTAGCTGGACCTCGAAATTGTCTTGGTTATCAGACTTCAATGCCTTTGATTTGGCCCTCAGCAGACTGTGGATCTGATGGTTCATCAGGGCTTCTGGTTGGGGAATGACTTTGTGGGGACGCACTCACCTACAGCTGTTTTAATATAGTCTGTACGACCGTAGTGTGGTCATTCAGATCCACAGATGAGTCCTTGAACAAGGCCCAGTCCACTGACTGGAAGCAATTCTTTAGCCACTCCCCTGCCTCCCGTGACCTCCTGGTGGTTGTCCACATCTCTGGAGCTTTGCTCTGTGGCCTCTGCCTGTATGCAGTAGGAGAGGGGCAGCCGAGCAATCCGATTTACCAAAGTGCTGTCAGACTGAACTTTCGGTCATACGAGCGGATTGGGGCCCTTCATCGAAGAAACAATGTGCTGACAGCAGGGGACGTTCACAAGAATGATTCCAGAAATGAAAGTGTTAATATGTGAGGGGTTTGATGATGCCGGGTGTGGACTTGCTGGAGTTTAGAAGTATGGGAGGGTGGGCAAGGGATTTCATTGAAACCTATCGAGTATTGAAAGGCCTAGGCAGACTGGCTGTGGAGAGGAGTTTCCTATAGAGGACCAAAGGGCACAGCCTCAGTATAGAGGGATGTCCATTTCGAATGGAGTGGGGAAGAATTTCTTTATCCAGAGGGTGATGAATCGGAGGACTTTGTTGCCATGAGTGGCCGTGGAGGCCAAATCGTTGAGTACATTGTGCTTTTGGCTTCATCTTGATCTTGATCTTGATTAGTCAGGGAGTCCAAGGATACAGGGAGAAGGCAGGAGAATGGGGTTGAGAGGGATAATAAATAAATCAGCCATGATGGATTGGCAGAATGGACTCGATGGGCCGAGTGGCCTGATTCAGTTCCTGTATCTTATGGTATTGGTGATGTTCACATCCCTCAACTCTCTCAATATCAACACCATTGATATAGGTAGGAGGATGTGGAGACTTTGGAGAGGCTAAGAAGATGTTCACCAGGATGCCGCCGGGATTAGAGGGCATGTGCTAATCAGGAGAGGCTGGACAAACTTGGGCTGTTTTCTCTGGAGCAGCAGAGTTGAAGGGAGATCCAATACAGCTTTACAAGATTATGAGAGGCATGGAGTAGACAGCCAGTACCTTCAAAGTTCAAAGTAAATTTATTATCAAAGTATATTTATGTACCATGGCGTGCGCTGACTGACAACTGAACCCAGGTGTGGAGCAATGACAGACTCCCACATAGAGACAGAAACAAGAGATTACTCACAGGGATTTCAACTGAATATCGGTAGTTTGACTGAGCAACACCACAATATGTATCATTCTCAAAACAAAAGGACCCTGCAATAAGTGCTAATCAGGAGTCCACTATAAATAATCACAGTACATGGAAAACCCGTGCCAGTAAAAACAAACTCGGTAAGATGAAATAGAAAGTACAAGGGTTTAGCAAGTCTAGACAAGACAACAATTAACAAATATGGATGCACTGGGCCACAGGGCTTTTGACATCATGCCATCGTATACAACCCTGAGATTCATTTTCTTGTGGGCAACCGTAATAAATACAAGAAACACAACAGAGTCGACAAAAGACCAATCCCATCAATACCAGCACTTCAGGTGGAAGGGAAAAATTTCAAAGGAATGTGTGGGGCAAGTATTCTGTTACACAGAGAGTGGTGGGTACCTGGAATGCGATGCCAGGGTTGGGGGTGGTAAATACGTATGATAGAGATGTTTAAAAGCCCTTTGCAATCAGATGTCTGAGTGGACATTGAACCCATGAACACTACACCACGCTACTTTCTCTCTCTCTTTTTGCACTGCTTACCTAATTTAACTTTTTAAGTAAATAGAATAATGGTGAGGTGTTTGTGAAATGTCAAATCAAGCAAGCTGATTAGACAAGCACAAACAAGAGGAAATCTGCAGATGCTGGAAATTCAGGTAACACATACACTCCCTGGAGTGCAGGAGAATGAGGGGGTGACCTCATAGGCATTTATAAAAGCACAAGGGGTACGGATAAAGCGGATGGTAATAGTCTTTTCCTCAGAGTCAGGAAGTCCAAAATTAGAGAGCTCAAGTACATAAGAACTAGGAGCAGGAATCGGCCAACGGAATTCTCAAGTCTCCCAAATCAGGTCTGTCATGTACATCAATTGTTATATGGTGATGGTGATAACATTCCTGTTTCTCCCCCACCAATTTCAGCTGGTTGATATGGTACCACCGACTTTTATCTGGAGAAGTCAGCCCTTTGTACGCTGCAGGGCTTGCTTTGTCTATGACTCCATAGGGCCCTGCAAACCTGGGATTGAAAAATGAGGTGGGTTGGTGTATTCTGGTCATCACCCTTTGTCCTGGGCTTAACTCCATGGGACTGACTTTTGAGTCAAAGTAGGCTTTACTCTGTTGCTTTTTCTTTCCTACTTGGTGGGCTGCCACACAATTGGCCTCTTTCACTGTCTCTACCAATTGTTGCACCCACTTTTCTGACACGATCCCATCGATTTTGGGTTCTGACAAATCTAATCCTAGCAACTCCTCCAATCCTCTCATGTCCCTTCCGGCCATGAGTTTATACGGGGTATAACCGGCTGAAGATGTCACTGTGTTCCTCATTATCATCAAGGCACAGGGCAAAACTGCTTGCCGTGTTGTTCCATGCTGTTGCACCATTTTTGCAATCATATTTTTTAGTGTTCGCATCATCCTTTCCACCATTCCACTAGACAGAGGTCTATAAGGTATATGAAATCTCTGCTTAAAAGTGCCATGACATCTTGCATTATCTGGGCCGTGAAATGTGTGCCTTGATCCGATTCGATACTCCGGGGTAGTCCCCAGCCAGTGAGTATCCTTTCCAGCAGGATTTTTGCAGTGGCCTTTACTGTGTTTGTCTTAGTTGGGAAAGCTTCCACCCATTTCGTAAAGTTATCTATTACTACCAGAATATGTTTGTACCCTCCAGCGGTGGGTGGTAAGGGACCAACGTAATCTATCTGCAAATTTGTCCAAGGCCCTTCCACTGTTCTGGTGTGTCGAAGGGCTCCTTTCTTTACATTTTGATCAGGATTATATTGTGCACAAATCAAGCAATCTCTGACATAATTCTCCACATCATCCTTCATCTTCAGCCACCAGCCCACTTCCTTGATCTCTTCCAGAGTGCTTTCGCACCCCTGGCGTCCCCATAGATCATGATTTCTTCCTCCCTCTGGAACCACGATCTTTCCTTCATGAAAGACAACTTCATCTTTGACAAACACTCCCTTGTGCTCTTTATATATTTCAGACCCTGCTCCCTCTATTAATTTTTAAAATTCTTTATCTATCTTCTGCTCTATTAAATCCATAACCTTAATCTGCTGTTCTTTCTGCCTCCCAATCTCCCTAATCTGTGGCTGCCATTCCTGCCCAAACAATTGCTTCGCCAATTTGTCAGCCTTTCGATTTCCCTCTGGAGATAATTTAGAGCGTGCTTTCACCTTTACGATGCCATATTCCTTTCCCTTTGCCTCCTGAAATATATATTGTAATAAAGCAGCAGATGGGAGGGGCTTCCCATCAGCTGAAACAAACCCTCTGGCTTCCCACAGAGGCCAATGTTCCGTAAGGCTGTTACAAACATACATACTATCAGAGTGCATGACTGACTCTGGCGGGAAATGTTCTGGGTGGATAACCACATATGCTACGGCTGCCAAGTCTGCTGTCTGTGCACTCGTGGTTTTGGGGAACTTTGAAGCTGTACTATACCTTTCCTGGCCATGTTCATCCTCTACATACACGCCACACCCAGTTCTCCTCTCACCATCCTATACTGATGAGGAGCCGTCTACAAACATTTTAAAGTAGGTTTTTTCATTTGTGCCTTTGTTCTCAGTCATCACTTTATCTGATCTCCTTCCACCCCCTCCTTTTTGTTTTGATACAAATGGGCCCTTGGGATCATTTGCTCTCATAACCTGACACTCGTGTTCTCTTCCTTGGTACACCAGGTTACCGGCTAACATTGAGGTAGTGTTTACTCGCTTCACACTGATATTTCTTCCTTGCAACAGCAATGTCCATCTGGCGATTCTGTTTTGGCTTACTGACCCATCTTTAGTCCTTCCATCTAACAGTAATTGTATGGGGGTGTGTTCTCTCAGTATTGTCAGTGGATTAAGTCCCACTATGTCGGCGGAATATTGTACCATCCAGAAAACCGCTAACAGGTGTTTTTCACATACAGTATACCCCTGTTCTACTGGTGAGAGAATGCGCGATGCGTACGCTACGGGTCTTAACTTCCCATGCGCCTCCTGTAACAGCACTGCCCATAGGGTGGTATCAGTTGTCACCACCTTCAATGAAAATGGCTCAGTCTGGTTGGGTTTTCAGAGCAGACGCAGCGGCCGACGCTTGCTTCAGGTCTGTGAAGATCTGGGAATGTTCTCATTTCCATCCCCACGCCACATTCTTTCTCAGTAACTCTGTTAAAGGAGCTGCAGTGGAAAATCCATCAAAGTGATCCCTACCGGCCCCAGAAAAGACCACGGCCCTTTCGGGTCTTGGCAGTTTCATATCTTTGCTTGTCAATTTCTCTTTTTCCTGGTGTCAAGATCATTCTCAAATAACTAACTTCTTGTTTCATCACTTGTGCTTTTTAAGGGTTTGCCTTTAGTCCCAATGCTTGTAATAATTGCAACAGTTCCAGCATTAACTGATAATGTTTCAGCCTGGTTTCAGACTGCAGGAGTAGATTATCTACATATTGTACCAAGCACATGGACTTTGAAAAACATTTTAAACCTTCCCCGAAGTGCTGGTGAAATATAGACAGGGAATTATTGAACCCCTGTGGTAGGGCAGTCCATGTCCCTGAAAGGTAAATGTATTGACACTCTCTTTCTAGTGGGATAGACCAAAATCGATTATTTATGTCTAAAACTGAACCATTGCGCTCTTTCATTCTGTTTGACCAGTGTCTCTGGGTGAGTTGCTACATTTGGGGCTGTTAACGGAATTGCTTTATTCAGCTGTCGATAGTCTATCGTCAACCTCCAACTACCACCTGGTTTCCTCACTGGCCATGTGGGTGAGTTATTAGTGGAGGCTACTGGCCTCACTCAGTACCCCTTGTACCTAACTCTGTGTTCCCTGCCTACATCTTCCTCTGCTTTTTGCTTCTGTGGTTTGGGGTCTGGACCTTGTACGCACACACTGCCAGCCATCCTTCCACAGTCATGCTTGTGCCTTGCAAATGCCCCCGAGTTCTGTGCGGTAATTTGCTGCACCTTCTGACCGTTGCTCATCTCCTCCGGTTTTATTCACATTTCACCCATGGGGCAAATTTTATCCTGACAGTCTCCTGCTAGATCTGCATGTGGTTATGTTATTCATGCCAGTTGGCATCTGCCAAGTCATACAGTTAACTGGCTCTAAACTTTGGCCATATAATCACTCCCGAGTATATGTTCCTGCTCCACTCCCTGGCTAATTCCACCAACACTGTTGAATGTTCCAAAGTTATGTCTCCTATCCTTACTTCCAATGGGAAACTCATACGTCCCACCTGTGAATGCCCTGTGAGGATAATTTTACCCGATATCTTCCAATTTGTGCTATTCACATTAGCGGTGTTGAAGGTGTTGACGGTGGTTTGGGATCCTCCAGTGTCCCATAAAAAGGTAACAGGGCGGCCTCCAACCCTACCACTCACTAGAGTCTTCCGGTGTCGTCCCATCTTGTGTCACCCACCCACGTTGGTGAGGCCTGCCACTGTCACTGAGGCTCGGGGTACAATTCCCTGGATGGTGATGTCTCCACCATGTTATTTTTGTGGGCTCCGTCTTTCTGGCCCCTCCAAGGGCAAACCACATTGCTCTGCTCTTTCTTGTCTCAGGTTTTGACGCTCTCTCTTAATGTGTCCCTCTTGACCACAGTTACAGCATTTAATTACTCTGCTTTCAGTTCATTCCATTTCCTCTGCCCTTCCCTGCCCCTTGATAGTGTGGCAGGGACACCCCCGGGGTGGGTCCCCAACCCTCAATTCTCCAGGCAGTTGTGTCACTTTTCATAGGCATCACCTTCCCATTAGAGGGTTTAGTTGGTCTTTGTATCTGCTTTCCCCACGCTCTACTCATTTTCCCCAGTACCCATGCCTCAATGTGTGTGAATTCAAACATTTCCAATGCCTTTTTAGATTCATTGGTACAGTGAGACACCGGTATCCTCAACTGTCTATTTGAGGCCTCTGATTCAAAATCGTCCTGCTCTAATGCTGTTCCATACACCCCTTGGAACACACAGCGCCTTTATTTCCTGCAGAGCATCAAGAAAGCTCACCTCTGTCCCAGGATACTGACGGACTTTTACCGCTGTACCATTGAGAGCATATTCACCAACGACATCTCAGTGTGGTATGGCAATTGTCCCGTATCGGACTGCAAAGCATTCCAGCGTGTGGTGAAAACTGCCCAGCGGATTATCGGCACCTAGTTGCCGACCATTGAGAACATCTACCATAAACGCTGCCTGGGCAGGGTGAAAAGCATTATCAGGGATGCATCTCACCCTAACCATGGACTTTTTACTCTCCTCCCATCCAGTAGGTGCTACAGGAGCCTCCGCTCCCGCACCAGCAGGCACAGGAAGAGATTCTTCCCTGAGGCTGTGACCCTGCTGAAACTCACATCACAGCGCTAAGCAGTATTGCATCCATATTGGACTGTCTCAGTACTTTTATATTTGTGTGCTGTAGCACTTACAAAATAACTGCAAATAAAAAGTAAATAACACTATTCTTTGCATTTCTGGTTAGATGCAAACTGCATTTCATTGGCTTTGTATCTGTACTTGGCACAATAAAGTTGAATGTAATCTAATAAACGGGATGCAAATGCAGTGGGATGTTCATCTCCTCTCCGGTGACGTTTGGCTAGCGCCTCTACTGGGTCCCCTCTGGTGCATCATAATTATTGTAACCGTATCTAGTAGCTTCATCTGCTACTACATAATCACCTTCCTCCCCGTTGCCAGATCCAAAAGCACATACTATTCCTCATTGTGCAGCAAGTTGATCCTGCAGCTTTTGAATGTGCTTCAAACACTTTACATGACTGCCTGTGTTACTCTTCCTTACCTGTGCTGATTTCTGAATCACAGTCATAGCCGTCTTTAAATCCCTGCACTGTTTCCTTAATCCCTCCACTTCATCCTTCACTAGTTCAGCTGCTTCCTCTAGTTTACTTTCCCCTTTAAGTAATTTCTCACACTTCGACTGAAACTGGCTCATCAGCATCAAGTGCATACCTCTCTGACCCTGTAAATCAGTAACCCTTTCTCTAAAGGTTTCTACCTCCTGTTGGAGCCTTTTGTGTTCTCCTAACCTCTCGCTCGGCGTCTGCGTTATGCTGATATTCTAGAGGTTCCTGTTGTAACCTCACTCCTTCGGCTTCTGCTTTATGCAGACATTCATTTTCTGTTTCTAACCTGTGCTGTTCTGCCTTGGCATTCTGTCGAAATTCTCTCAAATCCTCAAGTAAACCCAACCGGAACCGGTTTCTGTAATTGTTTAAACTTCCTGCCCGACAGTTTCCACTGGGCGATTTTTCACAGAGCGTCCCCACCAGTTTCCCCTCCACAGCCAGAGTGACCAGCAAGCTCCCCATATCGCGGCCGCTCCACCAACACCTATTTCTGGAGGTATCCCCTCCAATCACAACAATCCAAGTCCTTCCGACTTGCAAATTTCCTGAATTCTTCAGCCTGGGTTAGTAAACGCTAAGTACCCAGCCCTAGATCTCTCAGTACCTCACCCATGTGCTCCGACTGGAGTCTCCGGCTGAACAAAGAGATTTTACCTCGAGCCCCCACCAGGAACACCAATTCTGTTACAAGAATCACCCCTTGTAGTAATGATCGGTGAGGCACAGAGAATCTGTATTTACCGACAAGCAACTTATTGTCTCAACTAAAAAGCACGTGGGTTCACAAACTAACTACCTGTGAGCACCCCACTAGAAACCCTGACCCTCCATCAACAGTCAATGAAGAGAAAAGGTATTACCCAGGAAAAAGTCCACGCTGCCCAGGCGTTCCCTGTGGTCCCAATCTCCACGTGCCCAGGGGTCCTCCTTATAGGCGACGGTTGGTCTCTGGTTGCTGGAGAGATGTTGCCATTAGGTACTTGGAGCTCCTGGCTCTTATAGATCCATCGATTGAACTGGTTGTTCTCCATCCCAAAGGCTCAAGGTCACCTGAGCTACCTTGGTCACTGTCTTACTGGTTCTAGTCCAGGGTTACAACCACCATTGTCTCATCGTTCTGCCCATCCCAGCCTTGTGTATTTGTGTCTTTCAACTCTGACTGGTCCAAACCAGTTAAACTAGGTGACCCACTGGGTCTAACAAGATTACTGATTGCTTCTTTGGTAGGTCTGTCTCTTTACATAATAAATAGCTGAGAATGGTCTCAGGCTTGGCAGGTCATTACCTGAAGCTCCTTGTGTCCACATTCAATTGCTCTGATTAGATGATCCCACAGCAAGGATCAGTTCAGGGTCCACAAAATGGTGGGGGGTGGGAGGAGAAATAAAGACAATTGGGTTGTCTGCTTCCCCTGTCCTTGATTCATCCGAATCCATTCTGTAGGCTGTAGTTCCTTCCAGCCAACACTTTGAACTAGTTTAATGTTCTGAAGTTCCAAAACAGAACATTTCTGTACTTGGACATTGGTGTTTCCATACCGGGCTGTGCTACAGCTGGTCAGGGTAGTCGCCGCTCTGCATCTGTAGAAGTATAATGCATAGTAATTTAAAGTTACAGACCCTCCCCAACTCCTATCCCTTAATGAGGACCTCCAGCTTCCAATTCCTGCAGTCAAAAATCCAAAAGTCAGCTCTTTGCTTGTGCTGACGTTGAGTGAGAGGTGGTGTTGCACCATTCAGCCAGACCTTCAATCTCCCTCCTGAGTGCCGGTTCGTCACTGTGGGAAAAGGAGTCGACTTTTGCCAAATAAAAGTCTGGACTGGCATCTCATTATTCCAGGATACGGATGCTACTGGTGTGATAGATATTTGCCATCTGTAGAAATTGTGTGCGTTATGTGCAGACACTCCTGTACCTAGTGTCACTTTATGGACATACGATCAATGTATATAAGATATCTTATGTATTCACAGTACCAATAAAATGTATTCACCCCCCCCCGGATGTTTTCATGTTTTATTGTTTTACAGGATAGAATCACTGTGGGTTTAATTTGGCTTTTTTTGACACTGATCAACAGAAAAAGACTCTTTTGTGTCAAAGTGAAAACAGATTTCTACAAAGTCATCTAAATTAATTACAGACATAAAACACAAAATAATTGATTGTATAAGTGTTCCCTCCCTTGAATATGACACACCAAAGAACTCACATGTATCTGTATCTCAGTGGAATAAAGGGAATTACGGAGGCATGAGAGAGGAGCTTGCCCAGGTGGATTGGAGGGGGACACTGGTGGGGATGACGGCAGAGCAGAGATGGCTGATGTTTCTGAGAATAGTTCACAAGGGCGCAGGATAGAATTGCCCCACAAAAGAAGACATTCTCAAGTGGCAGGGACAGGCAACTGTGGCTGACAAGGGAAGTTAAGGACAGCATAAAAGCCAAGGAAAGGGCATATAAGGCAGCAAAAGTGAGTGGGAAGTTGGATGATTGGAAAGCATATAAAATCCAACAAGAATTAGAATGAGCAAACACGAGGAAATCTGCAGATGCTGAAATTTCAGGCAAAGCACATAAAAATAGTTTATTATCAGCCATGTGTCGTGACATTTATTAACTAAGCAGCAGCAGTTCAATGCAATAAATAATCTAGAAGAAGAAGAAACTGCAATTGAGCTCTTTGGCCATCAGACTAAATGCTATGTTTGGCATAAACCAAACACTGCACATCATCAAAACCACGCCATCCCTACCGTGAAGCATGGGTGTGGCTGCATCGTGCTGTGGGGATGCTTCACCGCAGCAGGCCCTGGAAGACTTGTGAAGGTAGAGGGTGAAATGAATGCAGCAAAATACAGGGAAATCCTGGAGGAAAACCTGATGCAGTCTGCAAGAGAACTGTGACTTGTGAGAATATTTTTTCCCCAGCAAGACAATGAGCCCAAGCATAAATCCAAAGCTAAACAGGAATAGCTTAAAAACAACCAAGTTAATGTCCTTGAGGAGCCAAGTCAGATTCCAGCCCTCAATCTAATTGAGAACTTGTGGCTGGACTTGAAAAGGGCTGTTCACTCACGATCCCCATGCAATCTGACAGAGCTTGAGCAGTTTTATAAAGAAGAACGGGGAAAAATTGCAGTGTCCAGATATCCAAAGCTGATAGAGACCCATCGACACAGACTCAAGGCTGTATTTGCTGCCAAAGGTGCATCTACTGAATACTGACTTGAAAAGGGTGAGTAATCATGTAATCAATTATGTTGTATTTAATAACTGTAATAAATTTTGACCAATTTGTATAAATTTGTTTTCACTTTGACATGAAAGACTTTTTGTTGATCAGTGTCAAAGAGCCAAATTAATTCCACTGTGATTCAATGTTGTATTTCTGTTAATCAGCGTCAAGGAGCGAAAATAAATCCACTGTGATTCAATGTTGTAAAACAACAAAACATGAAAACGTCCAAGGGGGTGAATACTTTTTATAGATTCTGCATATTTATTACTCTTAATTATTGTGTTGTCAAAATTCAAAGTACATTGATCATCAAAGTTCATCGTCTTGCGGGCAGCCACAGAACAAAAAACACAAGAAAATCTGCAGATGCTGGGAATCCAAGCAACACACTAATTTCTCCGTAATTTTTGCCATCTCCAATGGGATCCCACCACCAAATACATCTCCATCTCCCCCCCCCCCCCCAGACTGTCCATTTGCAGGCGGAACAAGTGCCACACCTGCCCCTACACCTCCTCCCTCACGACCACTCATGGATGAGCGATGAGCGACGAGCAAGTGCGACAGGTCTGTGACCCGGAGAGGATCTCGCCATGTTGAGGTTGATCCAGAGTGGGGAATATCTGAGCAGACCTAGTGAGTTTGGAAGTTGTGAAACTGCTGAAAGAGTTGTGTAACCAAAGAGTTAATTATGTTTGTTATGGGACAAGGCAGTGAACCTTGGGGTTTGAACGAACAAGGACACTGGAATGGGCAAAGTTGTTTCTGGTGTGGTCTGTCCTCTGATGTACAGAATTTGGTTGATCTGTTAACAGTTGCATTGGTGGTTCAGTGGTAGAATTCTCGCCTGCCACGCGGGAGACCTGGGTTCGATTCCCAGCCAATGCAGTTCAATGCTTAGGGTGTGGTAGTGCGAGGTGCATCTCTTTACAGTACCAGTGACCAGGGTCTGGCTGTTGTCTTTGTACGTTTTCCCTGTGAAATATAATACCTTCTCTTTACTCTGACTTTGTATGTTATACTTTCACACGTTCCTTTTACGGTTAGTGAGGGTGACATGTTTGTCACAACTTTATGGGCCGAAGTGCCTGTATTGTGCTGTAGGTTTTCTATGTTTCGATGTTAATCTTTAACTTTTGATTCTGAGATACAGCATGGTAACATGGAAAGATTAAGGGAAGGACTGGACAACTGTCCTACACAGTGGAGATTGCGTCTGATATCATCTGGAGATGACACATTGACCAGTTGAGGAGAGCAGAGTCGAAGTTGGAGAGGAAAGGTGGCTGTTCCTGTCAGAACCACTTCCTGCAGCCTCAGAGTCAACTTCTGCCACCACCACGGAGGAGTCACCAGAACCTGACATCGTTTCACAAAACTCACCTGCCGAGCAGAACAGGTGTTAACCCACATGAGTAAGAAATCCTGCATAGCAATGAAATCTTTACACCTGAATGGAGAATTTAAAGTTGGCAATGCTGTGGGTGTCTGTACATAGCAGTTGTATTGTATACTGGGTCTATAGTTGATGCGTTCGTTCTCTATTGAGTTGGGGTTTATAACTAAACAGGGAGGAGTGTTGTGTGTTTGCAGTTTCATAGAAACATAGAAAATCTATATAACAATACAGGCCTTTCGGCCCACAATGCTGTGCTGAACATGTACTTACATTAGATATTACCCAGGGTTACCCATAGCCCTCTACTTTTCTAAACTCCATGTAACTATCCAGGAGCCTCTAAAAAGACCCTATCCTATCCTCCACCACCATTGCCGGCAGCCCATTCCACACGCTCACCACGCTCTGCGTAAAAAACTTACCCCTGACATCTCCTCTGTACCTGCTTCCAAGCACCTTAAAACTGTGCCCTCTCATGTTAACCATTTCTGCCCTGGGAAAAAGCCTCTGACTATCCACACGATTAATGCCTCTCATCATCTTATACACCTCTATCAGGTCACCTCTCATCCTACACCGCTCCACGGAGAAAAGGCCGAGTTCACTCAACCTATTCTCATAAGGCAACATCCTTGTAAATCTCCTCTGCACCCTTTCTATAGTTTCTACGTCCCTCCTGTAGTGAGGTGACCAGAACTGAGCCCAGTACTACAAGTGGGATCTGACCAGGGTCCTATATAGCTGCAACATTACCTCTCAGCTCTTGAATTCAATCCCACAGTTGATGAAAACCAATGCACCGTATGTCTTCTTAACCACAGAGTCAACCTGCGCAGCAGCTTTGAGTGTCCTATGGACTCGGACCCCAAGATCCCTCTGATCCTCCACACTGCCAAGAGTCTTACCACTAATACTATATTCTGCCACCATACTTCACCTACCAAAATGAACCACCTCACACTTATCTGGGTTGAACTCCATCTGCCACTTCTCAGCACAGTTTTGCATCTTATCGATGTCTTGCTGTAACCTCTGACAGCCCCCCACACTATCCACAACACCCCCAACATTTGTGTCATCAGCAAATTTACTAACCCATCCATTACTTATTCATTAAGTACCTCTGCTATCTCCTCTAGTTCCGTACACACTTTTCCACTGTCACACTTGAGTGGTCCTATTCTCTCACGTCTTATCCTCTTGCTCTTCACATACTTGTAGAATGCCTTGGGGTTTTCCTTAATCCTGTCCACCAAGGCCTTTTCATGGCCCTTTCTGGCTCTCCTAATTTCATTCTTGAACTCCTTCCTGCTAGCCTATTAATCGTATGGACCACGATCATTACCTAGTTTTTTGAATCTTTTGTAACAGCCCTTGTACACCACAGTTCCTGTACCCTACCATCCTTTCCCTGTCTCATTGGAATGTACCTATGCTGAATTCCCAAATATCCCCTAAATATTTGCCGCATTTCTTCCGTACATTTCCCTGAGAACATCTGTTCCAATTTTATGCTTCCAAGGTCCCGCCTGATAGCCTCATATTTCCCTTTACTTCAAATAAACATTTTCCTAACTTGTCTGTTCCTATCCCTCTCCAATGCTATGGTAACGGAGATAGAATTGTGATTACTATCTGTAAAATGCTCTCCCACTGAGAGACCTGACACGTGACCAGGTTCATTTCCCAATGCCAGATCAAATACAGCCTCTCCTCTTGTAGGCTTATGTACATATTGTGTCAATGATGTTTAATGCTGTTTGTTATGGGAGAACGCAGCGACCCTTGGAGTTGTTTGATTGAACAGGAACACTGGACTGGGCAAAGTTGCATCTGGTGTGGTCTGTCCTCTGATGGTTGATCTGTTAACAGTTGCATTGGTGGTTCAGTGGTAGAATTCTTGCCTGCCACGCGGGAGACCTGGGTTCGATTCCCAGCCAATGCAATTCAGTGCTTAGGGTGTGGTAGTGTAATGTGCATCTCTTTAGTGTTCAGTGTGCATCTCTTTACTGTGCCAGTGACCTTGGTCCCATTCCTGCTGCTGTCTTTACACGTTCTCCCTGTGAAATATAATACCTTCTCTTTACAACTATTATATACTCTGACTTTCAATGTTATACTTATACACGTTCCTTTCAGGGTCAGTGAGGGTGACATGCTATTCTGGCAGTGGAAGTGTTTCAACTCTTGCGGCCTGTCCCCAGCACATCCCCAGACTGTGTTGCTCGTTGCTGCCAACGATGATTTTCACTGTATGTTTGGACGTATGTGTGACAAATAAAGCCCATATTTAACACAGGTGGTGTTAAATTACTCACGGGTCATATTACTCACAGGTAGTAATCTCAGGATTATTGTCTGTGTCATGCGACAGTGAGAATAGGAATAGAATGCGGTGGAGAATAAATGTGTGGCTGAGGGATTGGAGCAGGGGTCTGGGATTCAGATTTCTGGATCATTGGGACCTCTTTTGGGCCAGGTGTGACTTGTACAAAAAGGACGGGTTGCACTTGAACCCCAGGGAGACCAATATCCTGGCAGGGAGGTTTGCTAAGGCTATTGGGGAGAGTTTAAATGAGGATTGTTTGGGGATGGGAACCAAACTGAGGAGACTGGGTGTGACAGGGTCCTGAATTACCTCTATGAACTGTGCTCGATTACTCCTATGAACTGTGCTTTTAAAAAGAGAGAGAGAGAGAGATATTTAACACAGACATCTTGTTTTAAGAGAGAGAGAGACAAAGACTGCTCCCAGTTTGTTTATACTTTCCCAAGGACATCGCCTGCTAGTACGTTCTGTGATGCCAAACCAAGCTATCGGACGATTGATGCTAATGAGAGAGATAAGAAAGACAATGGAGAAACATTCAAAATGCTAATAAGAGAGGAGAGAGGGATTAACGGAAAAGAAACACAATTCAGAATATTGACAGACAGGTTGCTTTGAAATGTTTGAAGTTTGATGGACAGGTGATATCCCAGCAGGGGGATAAAAAGAGCGGGTTCGCTAAGGCATGACACATCACGACGCCACGACACCACGAGACAACGAGACCCTGGAAAGAGTGGTGTGCCCCCACAACTGGTGGGAGTTTGCAGGTCCGGTTCGCGGGAACCGACCATAGGCTCACAGGGTGTAAAGGTACAATCGGTGGGAACCTGGTGTGTGTGTCCGCTCTTGCCTGGGTTCACCGCGGAAGAACGATCGTATTCAGAACGGAGGGGTCACAGTCGGTGACCACAGCGGGATAGAAGACATCAAAGGTCTGCCTGAACCAAATTGCATCCCTCCCTCTCTCTCCAACAGCACAACAGCGATTACTGCAAACTGTACTAAGCTGAACTGAACTCTGTGTCACTTGAGACTGATCATTTTACCCCTAGACTGCGACAGAGCTTGGTTGATCCCTATTACACTAGTTCTGTGTACATGTGTGTATTATCATTGCTAACCTTTTGCATTTATATCCTTACGATTAGAGTACTGTGTTACTTATTTCTTTAATATAACTTTATTAGTTCCTAGTAATCCAGACTCCAACAAGTGGTCCATTTCTGCTGGTTTGGCAACCCAGTTACGGAGTACGTAACAGTTCTTACAGACAGAAGGGAGGAACTGTTATTTGAGAGACAGTTGGTACTCAGTACGAGGAGATGAAATAGAAGGTCAGATGATAGACCTGAAACAGATGATTTTGTATACTGAATGAGCTTTGTTGTGCCCACAGATAGAGTGGGTTTTGGAGGATCGATCAGGCGGATTGATCAGTGGCTCTTGCAGTGTGGAGAAGGTGAGACCGGTGGGGAGTTATTTGTGTGTAAACCCTCGCCTGGGTTGATAGCTCCACCACAGAAGAATGGTCTCCTTTGTTGTGGTCACGGTCAGTGACTTTTAAAGGATTTTGGAGGATAACGGGAAGATCGACGGCGTAGCTCAGCTGAAGACTCAAATCTCTCCCTCTCTCTCTCTCCATCACTACTCAACTCAATACCATGAACTGAAATGAACTTTACTCCTCCTCGTAAGACTGTATCTATTTACCCCTAGACTTGAAGAAGCTTGGTTTTCATATATTTCCACACTTACTTATATATAATCATTGCTAACCTGTTTGATATATCTGCATTTATATTACTGTATTGCGTAGTTACTCAAAAATACCATTAGTTAATAGCAATACTGGACTCCAAAGTGTTTCCCATTTCTGCTGGTTCTTTAACCTGTCCTGGGTCCCTATTAAAAATGGGGCCTGCGTCTGGGATATGCACAAATTGTAGGAGGCTTGTTTGAACTGATTGGGGAAAATCCCTTTTGATTTGCTTGTGTGGAAATACAGCAGAAATGGACGTTAGTCTTGAGAAGTTTCTGTTGGAACCAACCCCTGAAGTGTTGGATGATGCTATGAGGAATATGCTGTTGGCTATCGCTCAATAGTTAAGACTAAAGGTGACCACTAAAATGAGGATAGCTCAGATGCAGACGGCAATAGCCCAGCATTATAGAAACATAGAAAATAGGCGCAGGAGTAGGCCATTCGGCCCTTCGAGCCTGCACTGCCATTTATTATGGTCATGGCTGATCATCCAACTCAGAACACCGCCCCAGCCTTCCCTCCATACCCCCTGATCCCCGTAGCCACAAGGGCCATATCTAACTCCCTCTTAAATATAGCCAATGAACTGGCGTCAACTGCTTCCTGTGGCAGAGAATTCCACAGATTCACCACTCTCTGTGTGAAGAAGTTTTTCCTAATCTCGGTCCTAAAATGCTTCCCCTTTATCCTCAAACTGTGACCCCTCGTTCTGGACTTCCCCAACATCGGGAACAATCTTCCTGCATCTAGCCTGTCCAATCCCTTTAGGATTTTATACATTTCAATCAGATCCTCCCTCAATCTTCTAAATTCCGATGAGTACAAGCCCAGTTCATCCAGTCTTTCTTCATATGAAAGTCCTGCCATCCCAGGAATCAATCTGGTGAACCTTCTTTGTACTCCCTCTATGGCAAGGATGTCCTTCCTCAGATTAGGGGACCAAAACTGCACACAATACTCCAGGTGTGGTCTCACCAAGGCCTTGTACAACTGCAGTGGTACCTCCCTGCTCCTGTACTCAAATCCTCTTGCTATAAATGCCAGCATACCATTCGCCTTTTTCACCGCCTGCTGTACCTGCATGCCCACTTTCAATGACTGGTGTATAATGACACCCAGGTCTCGTTGCACCTCCCCTTATCCTAATCGGCCACCATTCAGATAATAATCTGTTTTCCTGTTTTTGCCACCAAAGTGGATAACTTCATTATGTCGTGAAGGGAAAGTTTGACGAGGAGGTGTTAGGGTTATTCGGTGGAGGTAAACTTACTGAGGCTGAGACTCAACTTCAGGTGGAGCAATGCAGGCTGGAGGCTGAGGAGAGGAAAAGATAGCATGGGTCACAACTGAAACATCTCCAGCGTAGAGAGGCAGACAAACAGACAGAAGAGACAGACAAACGGAGAGAAGAGGCAGAAAGACAGAGACTGTTTGAAAGGGAGATGTGGCAGCTGAGAGGTTTAGTGTTAGACCCTGCTGATTTTTACAGCTCGGAAGAGCTTGTTTTGTTTGATGAATTTAAAAGTTGTGTCCCCTATGATGTAAGGGCATGCCTAGATGAAGAGAATGCCGTCACCCTGAGGGGGTCTGCTAAGAAAGCAAAGTTGTTTTAACCCACGAGGTTGAGTTTACTCCAGATGACAGTTACTCAGAGAGTAGCTGGGAGGTTCTGGGTGACCTTGAATTTGAAACTGGGACAAGTGATGAAAGCCCAGAAGAGGCAGCTGTCCCGATTGCCTGTTTCAGGTTGGTGAAGTACCTGTGGATTCACAGGGTACTGAACCTTGTGTTGAAACTCAGTAAAGGTCTGAGGTGTCTGACTTGGTTGGAAAAGAATGCAGTTCTTTTGTGTCACATGGTTTTGGTTCAGTGAATAAGGGGTTCACCTTGGTACCAGTGGAAATAGAGAATTCTCTGTCACTTGTATTAGACAGTGTTTTAAAAGTTAGTGATGAGATAAAAATTGGCGAGGTAAGTGTAACTGAAAATAATGGGGAAAGTGTTGTCCCTGGACTTTTGAATAAAGTACTGGGAAAGGTTGGATTGGTTGCACGACCTTTGACCCTGCTTGCAGGACAGAGGCCTGCTGAGGAAGAATGTGCCCCTCTGTTGAACTGTGTTTGGACATTTGGAGGTAGCCACCTGCAAGGTTATGATGTTATTCATGATGATGTTGTTCAAGTTTGGGGTGTGGAGAGACAAAACTTGAAGTGTTGTTGTGACCAGGGTTGATCAGTGGTGGAAGATATTATGGAAACAAGTCGAAGTGAAGGTTGTAGAAATAGGATAAATGGATTATTTGGTCTCTTCCACAATGTACACATGGTAGTTATAAGTCTGGTGATGGTGCTAAGTTTAGTAAACAATATGGGGAGGTTGATATCTCTCCAAGATAAGGGTGATTTAACAATTCAACTGATGAGCAAAGCTGTTGGTAATGAAAGACTGATATGTTTATCCCACATGCACAATTACTCGAAGCATGGTTAGGAAGTCTGCTGAGGCCTATGATAGCAAAACCAGAGGTTTATAGTCTGATGAAGTGTCACAGACTTCTCTACCTTCCATGTTACAACAGGATTTGGAGAGTAAGGTGTATGAGGAAGGTTTGTTCTTATGGAGGAAGGAATTTACAGAGGAACAGAATAAAGATTCTGAAATGGTGGCTTTACAGGAGACAGCTTTCACAGAAGAGGAGGTTCAGAGAGAGTCAGTGGGATATTATCTTAAAGACGGGCTGTTAATGAGGAAGTGGAGACCAGCCACTGTGTCTGCAAGTCAGGTAGTGGTTCTGAAAGTTTACAGGGCTGAAGTTTAAACGTGGCTTACAGTATGCCTTTAGGTAGACATTTTGGAGTGAGAAAGTGCACAGGATTATGAAGGAATTCTACTGGCCTAATTTAAGAGAGGATGTTGTGAATTTTTGCAGGACTTGCCATAGCTGCCAGGTTGTGGGGAAACTTAATCAGGTTATTCAAGTAACACCACTTAAACTGATACCAGCTTTTGGTGAACCTTTGTCTGGGGTCATAGTGGATTGTGTAGACCCATTGCTAAAGACTGCAGCTGGTCATCAGTATCTGTTAACAATGATGTGTGCTGTGTCTAGGTTCCCTGAAGCCTTGCCTTTTGGAAACATCAAGGCCAAGACTGTGGTAAAAGCACTCAGTAAGTTTTTCACACTTATAGGTCTGCCCAAAGAAATTCAATTTGACCAGGGTAGTAACTTTACTTCGAGAACATTCCAGGGGATAGTTGGAGAATTGGGAGCCAGGTACATTGTGTCATCTGCATATTACACAGAGTCCAAGGGGCCCTTGGAACGGTTCAACTCCACTCTCGGTGCTGGCTTGAAGGGCCGAATGGCCTACTCCTGCACCTATTGTCTATTGTCTATTAAGACCATGATTAAAACATCTTGGGTGAAAAATGGGAAAAACTGAGATGAGGGTCTCCCTTACTCTTATTTACTGTTGGAGATACCATTCAAAAATCATTGAAGGGTAGTCTATTGGAACCTGTGTTCGGTCACAGGCCAAAAGGACCTTTGATCTTACTCAGAGAACTATGGTCTGATTTGGAAACATGTGTCAGTGTGCTTTAACTATGTTTTAAAATTCTGGGAGAGACTTAATAAGGCTTGGGACCTTGCAAAGGAAAGTTTGCAGAATGTTCAAATTAAACTGAAACATTTGTTTGATAGGATGGCACCTGGGAGAACTGTTATAAAACAAATGGAGTTGTAAAGGCTGTGGAATCTGTTAATGGGGTGAAGAATCGTTTTTACCCACTGAATCTAGTATCAACAAGATTTAAGAATTCCATTGTTTTGAAAAATGTTACTGATAATGTCCATCATTTGGAACCTACACTGCAAAAACAATTGAAGGAATTAATTAGCAAGCATTTATTCCCTGACATTCTAAAATGGTGTACAGCTGAAGGACATGACACCATTGTAAATTCAGCCCAGCCCATCAGAGAGCTTGTTTACAGAATAAACTTAGAGACAAGTAGAATGGTTGAACAAGAAATTGGAAACAAGAAGAAACAAGGAAAGAGAGTGGATGACTGTATTTATAGAGTAGGAAAGGCTAAATACCTTATAAAGAGTGACCTGTTAAAAGGATATTGGGGTGTTCCTCTGACAGAGAGGGCTAAAGAGAGATCAGCATTTGTGACACCATCTGGACTATATGAATAGAACATAGAATAGTACAGCACAGTACAGGCCCTTCGGCCCACAATGTTGTGCCGACCCTCAAACCCTGCCTCCCATATAAGCCCCCACCTTAGATTCCTCCATATACCTGTCTAGTAGTCTCTTAAACTTCACTAGTGTATCTGCCTCCACCACTGACTCAGGTAGTGCATTCCACGCACCAACCACTCTCTGAGTAAAAAACCTTCCTCTAATATCCCCTTTGAACTTCCCACCCTTAACCTTAAAGCCATGTCCTCTTGTATTGAGCAGTGGTGCCCTGGGGAAGAGACGCTGGCTATCCACTCTATCTATTCCTCTTATTATCTTGTACACCTCTATCATGTCTCCTCTCATCCTCCTTCTCTCCAAAGAGTAAAGCCCTAGCTCCCTTAATCTCTGATCATAATCCATACTCTCTAAATCAGACAGCATCCTGGTAAATCTCCTCTGAACCCTTTCCAATGCTTCCATATCCTTCCTATAGTGAGGTGACCAGAACTGAACACAATACTCCAAGTGTGGCCTAACCAGAGTTTTATAGAGCTGCATCATTTCATCGCGACTCTTAAACTCTATCCCTCGACTTATGAAAGCTAACACCCCATAAGCTTTCTTAGCTACCCTATCCATCTGTGAGGCAACTTTCAGGGATCTGTGGACATGTACCCCCAGATCCCTCTGCTACTCCACACTACCAAGTATCCTGCCACTTACTTTGTACTCTGCCTTGGAGTTTGTCCTTCCAAAGTGTACCACCTCACACTTCTCCGGGTTGAACTCCATCTGCCACTTCTCAGCCCACTTCTGCATCCTATCGATGTCTCTCTGCAATCTTTGACAATCCTCTACACTATCTACAACACCACCAACCTTTGTGTCGTCTGCAAACTTGCCAACCCACCCTTCTACCCCCACATCCAGGTCGTTAATAAAAATCACGAAAAGTAGAGGTCCCAGAACAGATCCTTGTGGGACACCACTAGTCACAATCCTCCAATCTGAATGTACTCCCTCCACCACTACCCTCTGCCTTCTGCAGGCAAGCCAATTCTGAATCCACCTGGCCAAACTCCCCTGGATACCATGCCTTCTAACTTTCTGAATAAGCCTACCGTGTGAAACCTTGTCAAATGCCTTACTAAAATCCATATAGATCACATCCACTGCACTACCCTCATCTATATGCCTGGTCACCTCCTCAAAGAACTCTATCAGGCTTGTTAGACGTGATCTGCCCTTCACAAAGCCATGCTGACTGTCCCTGATCAGACCATGATTCTCTAAATGCTTATAGATCCTATCTCTAAGAATCTTTTCCAACAGTTTTCCCACCACAGACGTAAGGCTCACTGGTCTATAATTACCCGGACTATCCCTACTACCTTTTTTGAACAAGGGGACAACATTAGCCTCCCTCCAATCCTCCGGTACCATTCCCATGGACAACGAGGACATAAAGATCCCAGCCAGAGGCTCAGCAATCTCTTCTCTCGCCTCGTGGAGCAGCCTGGGGAATATTCCGTCAGGTCCTGGGGACTTATCTGTCCTAATGTATTTTAACAACTCCAACACCTCCTCTCCCTTAATATCAGCATGCTCCAGAACATCAACCTCACTCATATTGTCCTCACCATCATCAAGTTCCCTCACATTGGTGAATACCGAAGAGAAGTATTCATTGAGGACCTCGCTCACTTCCACAGTCTCCAGGCACATCTTCCCACCTTTATCTCTAATCGGTCCTACCTTCACCCCTGTCATCCTTTTTTTCTTCACATAATTGAAGAATGCCTTGGGGTTTTCCTTTACCCTACTTGCCAAGGCCTTCTCATGCCCCCTTCTTGCTCTTCTCAGCCCCTTCTTAAGCTCCTTTCTTGCTTCCCTATATTCCTCAATAGACCCATCTGATCCTTGCTTCCTAAACCTCATGTATGCTGCCTTCTTCCTCCTGACTAGATTTTCCACCTCACTTGTCACCCATGGTTCCTTCACCCTACCATTCTTTATCTTCCTCACCGGGACAAATTTATCCCTTACATCCCGCAAGAGATCTCTAAACCTCGACCACATGTCCAGAGTACATTTCCCTGCAAAAACATCATCCCAATTCACATCCGCAAGTTCTAGCCTTAAAGCCTCATAATTTGCCTTTCCCCAATTAAAAATTTTCCTGTCCTCTTTGATTCTATCTTTTTCCATGATAATTATAAAGGCCAGGGAGCGGTGGTCACTGTCCCCCAGATGCTCACCCACTGAGAGATCTGTGACCTGACCCGGTTCATTACCTAGTACTACATCTAGTATGGCATTCCCCCTGGTCGGCCTGTCCACATACTGTGACAGGAATCCATCCTGGACACACACAACAAATTCTGCCCCATCTAAACCCTTGGAACTAATCAGGTGCCAATCAATATTAGGGAAGTTAAAGTCACTCATGATAACAAACCCTGTTATTTTTGCACCTTTCCAAAATCTGCCTCCCAATCTGCTCCTCTGTATCTCTGCTGCTACCAGGGGGCCTATAGAATACCCCCAATAGAGTAACTGCTCCCTTCCTGTTCCTGACTTCCACCCATATGGACTCAAAAGAGGATCCTGCTACATGACCCACCCTTTCTGTAGCTGTAATAGTATCCCTGACCAGTAATGCCACCCCTCCTCCCCTTTTTCCGCCCTCTCTGTCCCTTTTAAAGCACTGAAATCCAGGAATATTGAGAATCCATTCCTGCCCTGGTGCCAGCCAAGTCTCTGTAATGGCCACTACATCATAATTCCATGTATGTATCCAAGCTCTCAGTTCATCACCTTTGTTCCTGATGCTTCTTGCATTGAGGTACACACATTTCAGCCCTTCTACCTTCCTGTCTTTACACCATTTATTCTGCTTCTCTTTCCTCAAAGCCTCTCTGTATGTTAGATCTGGCTTTACTCCATGCACTTCTTTCACTGCTCTATCGCTCTGGGTCCCATCCCCCTCGCAAATTAGTTTAAACCCTCCCGAACCATGCTAGCAAACCTACCTGCAAGGATATTGCTCCCCCTTGAGTTCAGGTGCAACCCATCCAATCTGTACAGGTCCCACCTTCCCCAGAAGAGATCCCAATGATCTAAAAATCTAAAACCCTGCTCCCTGCACCAACTTCTCAGCCACGCATTCAACTGCCAACTCCTCCAATTCTTACCATCACTGTCACGTAGCACTGGCAGCAATCCTGAGAACGCCACCCTTGAGGTCCTGTTCTTCAGCCTTCTGCCTAGTTCCCGAAACTCACACTTCAGGACCTCATCCCTCTTCCTGCCTATGTCGTTGGTACCAACATGTATCACGACTTCTGGTTGCTTTCCCTCTCGTACCAGGATGTCGTGCACCCGGTCAGAGACAACCCGGACCCTGGCACCCGGGAGGCAACAAACCATGCGGGTGTCCTTCTCACGTCCACAAAATCTCCTGTCTGCTCCCCTGACTATGGAGTCTCCAATGATGACAGCTCTCCTCTTCTCCATCCCACCCTTCTGCACCACAGGGTCAGACTGAGTGCCAGAGGCCCTGCCACCGTGGCTCACACCTGGTCGGTCGTCCCCGCCAACAGTATCCAGGATGGTAAACTTATTATTCAGGGGAATGGCTACAGGGGTGCACTGCACTACCTGTCTGCTCACCTTCGCTTCCCCCCTCTGACTGTCACCCAACGACCTGCTTCCGACAGCCTAGGTGTGACTACCTCCCTGTAGCTCTCATCTATGACTGCCTCATTCTCCCTTATGAGTCGAAAGTCATCCAGCTGCTGCTCCTTGGGGTTGTTTGAATGAACAGGAACACTGGAATGGGCAAAGTTGTGCCTGGTGTGGTCTGTCCTCTGATGGTTGATCTGTTAACAGCTGCATTGGTGGTTCAGTGGTAGAATTCTCGCCTGCCACGCGGGAGACCTGGGTTCGATTCCCAGCCAATGCAGTTCAATGCTTAGGGTGTGGTAGTGTAATGTGCATCTCTTTACAGTACCAGTGACCAGGGTCTGGCTGTTGTCTTTGTATGTTTTCCCTGTGAAATATAATACCTTCTCTTTACTCTGACTTTGTATGTTATACTTTCACACGTTCCTTTTACGGTTAGTGAGGGTGACATGTTTGTCACAACTTTATGGGCCGAAGTGCCTGTATTGTGCTGTAGGTTTTCTATGTTTCTATGTTAACCTTTAACCTTTGATTCTGAGATACAGCATGGTAACATGGAGAGATTAAGGACAGAACTAGACCACTGTCCTACACAGTGGAGATTGTGTCTGATATCATCTGGAGATGACACATTGACCAGTTGAGGAGAGCAGAGTCGAAGTTGGAGAGGAAAGGTGGCTGTTCCTGTCAGAACCACTTCCTGCAGCCTCAGAGTCAACTTCTGCCACCACCACGGAGGAGTCACCAGAACCTGACATCGTTTCACAAAACTCACCTGCCGAGCAGGACAGGTGTTAACCCACAAGTAGGAAATCCTGCATAGCAATGAAATCTTTACACCTGAATGGAGAATTTAAAGTTTGCAATGCTGTGAGTGTCTGTATATAGCAGTTGTATTGTATTGTATACTGGGTCTATAGTTGATGCGTTCTCTATTGAGTTGGAGTTTACAGCTAAACAGGGAGGAGTGTTGTGTGTTTGCAATTTCATAGAAACATAGAAAACGTACAGCACAATACAGGCCTTTCGGCCCACAATGTTGTGCTGAACATGTACTTACTTTAGATATTACCTGCGGTTACCCATAGCCCTCTATGTTTCTAACCTCCATGTAACTATCCAGGAGCCTCTAAAAAGACCCTATCCTATCCTCCACCAGCACCGTAGCCGGCAGCACATTCCACACGCTCACCACGCTCTGCGTAAAAAACTTACCCCTGACATCTCCTCTGTACCTGCTTCCAAGCACCTTAAAACTGTGCCCTCTCGTGCTAGCCATTTCAGCCCTGGGAAGAAGCCTCTGACTATCCACATGATCAAGCCTCTCATCTTATCAGGTCTCCTCTCATCTGCCACAGCTCCACGGAGAAAAGGCCGAGTTCACTCAACCTATTCTCATAAGGCATGCTCCCCAATCCAGGCAACATCCTTGAAAATCTTCTCTGCACCATTTCTATAGTTTCCACATCCTTCCTGCAGTGAGGTGACCAGAATTGAGCACAGTACTCCAAGTGGGATCTGACCTGGGTCCTATATAGCTGCAACATTACCTCTCAGCTCTTAAACTCAATCCCACGATTGATGAAGGCCAATGCACCGTATGCCTTCTTAACCACAGAGTCAACCTGCGCAGCAGCTTTGATGTCCTATGGATTTTGATCACAAGATCCCTCTGATCCTCCACACTGCCAAGAGCCTTACCATTAATACTATATTCTGCCATCATATTTGACCTACCAAAATGAACCACCTGCAAACACACATCAAAGTTGCTGGTAAACGCAGCAGGCCAGGCAGCATCTCTAGGAAGAGGTACAGTCGATGTTTCGGGCCAAGACCCTTCGTCAGGACTAACTGAAGGAAGAGCTAGTAAGAGATTTGAAAGTGGGAGGGGGAGGGGGAGATCCAAAATGATAGGAGAAGACAGGAGGGGAAGGGATGGAGCCAAGAACTGGACAGGTGATTGGCAAAGGGGATATGAGAGGATCATGGGACAGGAGGCCCAGGGAGAAGGAAAGGGGGGTGGGGGGAAAAACCGAGAGGATGGGCAAGGGGTATAGTCAGAGGGACAGAGGGAGAAAAAGGAGAGAGAGAGAAAGAATGTGTGTATATAAATAAATAATGGATGGGGTACGAGGGGGAGGTGGGGCATTAGCAGAAGTTAGAGAAGTCAATGTTCATGCCATCAGGTTGGAGGCTACCCAGATGGAATATAAAGTGTTGTTCCTCCAACCTGAGTGTGGCTTCATCTTGACAGTGGAGGAGGCCGTGGACATTCGTCTTTACAGTAGAAATGAACCACCTATCCATCTGCCACTTCTCAGCCCAGTTTTGCATCCTATCAATTTCCTGCTGTAACCTCTGGCACCCCTCCACACTATCCACAACACCCCCAACCTCTGTGTCATCAGCAAATTTACTAACCCTTCCCTCCACTTCCTCATCCAGGTTATTTATAAAAATCATGAGAGAAGAGGTCCCAGAACAGATCCCTGAGGCACACCACAGGTCACCGATCTCCATGCAGAATATGACCCATCTACAGCCACTCTTTGCCTTCTGTGAGCAAGCCAATTCGGGATTCACAAAGCAATGTCCCCTTGGGTCCCATGCCTCCTTACTTTCTCAATAAATCTTGCAAGGGGTATCTTATCAAATGCCTTGCTGAAATCCATATACACTACATCTACTGCTCTACCTTCATCAATGCGTTTGGTCACATCCTCAAAAAATTCAATCAGGCTCATGAGGCACGACCTGCCTTTGACAAAGCCATGCTGACTATTCCTAATCTTATTTTGCCTCACCAAATGTTCATAAATCCTGCCTCTCAGGATCTTTTCCATCAAATTACCAACCACTGAAGTAAGACCTACTGGCCTATAATTTCCTGGGCTATCTCTACTCCCTTTCTTGAATAAGGGAACAACATCTGCAACCCTCCAATCCTCCAGAACCTCTCCCATCCCCATTGATGATGCAAAGGTCATTGCCAGAGGCTCAGCAATCTCCTCCCTCACCTCCCACAGTAGCCTGGGGTACATCTTGTCCAGTCCCGCTGACTTATCCAACTTGATGCTTTCCAAAAGCTCCAGCACATCCTCTTCCTTAATATCTACATGCTCAAGCTTTTCAGTCCACTACAAGTCATCCCTACAATCGCCAATATCTTTTTCCGTAGTGAATACTTCAGCAAAGTATTCATTAAGTACCTCTGCTACCTCCTCCAGTTCCAGACACACTTTTCCACTGCACACTCGATTGGTCTTATTCTCTCACGTCTTATAGAAACATAGAAACATAGAAAATAGGTGCAGGAGTAGGCCATTTGGCCCTTCGAGCCTGCACCGCCATTTATTATGATCATGGCTGATCATCCAACTCAGAACACCGCCCCAGCCTTCCCTCCATACCCCCTGACCCCCGTAGCCACAAGGGCCATATCTAACTCCCTTGCTCTTGCTCTTCACATACTTGTAGAATGCCTTGAGGTTTTCCTTAATCCTGTCTGCCAAGGCCTTCTCATGGCCCCTACTGGCTCTCCTAATTTCATTCTTGAACTCCTTCCTGCTAGCCTATTAATCGTATGGACCACAATCATTACCTAGTTTTTTGAACCTTTTGTAAGTTCTTCTTTTCTTCTTGACTAGATTTACAACAGCTATTGTACACCATGGTCCCTGTAACCTACCATCCTCTCCCTGTCTCATTGGAATGTACCTATGCAGAACTCCATGTAAATATCCTTTGAACATTTGTCACATTCTTCCGTACATTTCCCTAAGAACATCTGTTCCCAATTTATGCTTCCAAGGTCCTGCCCAATAGCCTCATATTTCCCCTTACTACAATTAAACATTTTCCTAACCTGTCTGTTCCTATGGTAAAGGAGATAGAATTGTGATCACTATCTGCAAGATGCTCTCCCACTGAGAGACCTGACACCTGACCAGGTTCATTTCCCAATACCAGATCAAGTACAGCCTCTTCTCTTGTACATATTGTGTCAATGATGTTTAATGATGTTTGTTGGGGGACAAGGCAGTGAAACAACAGGAATACTGGAATGGGCAAAGTTGTGTGTGGTGTGGTCTGTCCTCTGATGTACTTAGTTTGGTTGATCTGGTAACAGTTGCATTGGTGGTTCAGTGGTAGAATTCTTGCCTGCCACGCGGGAGACCTGGGTTCGATTCCCAGCCAATGCAGTTCAGTGCTCAGGGTGTGGTAGTGTAATATGCATCTCTTTAGTGTTCAGTGTGCATCTCTTTACTTTGTAGAATGACTTTACCGCTTTTATGGGTTAGGGTGAGTGAGAGTGGGCATGTTATAAGCACTGTGTCTGTAGGTGAATTGTAGGGGTCCAGTGTGGGTGACAGCAAGCTGTAGATGGTGTCCTTGACCAGCCTCTCAAAGCATTTGCTTATTATTGAGGTAAGTGAAACAGGATGCCAGTCGTTCAGAAATGTTACCTTGGTCTTTTGAGGTACAGGGACAATGGTGGATGTTTTGAAGGAGGAGGGCCCTCTGCTCGGGGAGAGGGAGAGATTAAAAATGTCTGCAAACACACCAGCCAGTTGTGCCACACACTCTCTGAGTACCCGCCCTGGGATGCCGTCCAGTCCCGCAGCCCTGCGGCTGTCCACTCGTTGGAAACACTTGCACACTGCAGCCTCAGAGACGACCGGGATGCAGGTCACATTGGCGGCTCTCCTCGGGGGCTCAGTGTTGGCGACATTGAACCGAGTGTAAAAAAGATTTAGCTCCTCTGGGAGAGAGACAGTGATGTTAGCAGCACCACTGTGTTTAGCTTTGAAGTCTGCGATGGTGCGCAGACCCTGCCATAAGCTGTGTGTGTTGTTGGTGGAGAGTTGTGACTGGATCTTGTCCCTGTATTGTCGTTTTGCTGCCTTGATGACTATGCGTAGACGGTAGCTGCATTTCTTGAGTTCCTGGTGGTTACTGGCAACACAAGCTCTGTCTCGTGCAGTAAGTGCTGCTCCTGTTGATCCAGGATTTCTGGTTTGGATAGACCCTGACCGATTTTTGGGGGACAATATCCTCAATGCACTTCCAGATGAAGTTTCTGACCATTGCATGAACTCGGAGACATCCTCATTCTGAAAGACATTTTGGCTAATGTGATCAAGGCAGCCCTGTAGCATGGAGACTGAATGGTCGGACCAACAGTGGGCAGTTTTAACTACGTTTCAGCTTATGCCTGTACACGGGCAGAAGCAGGATGGGGGAGTGATCAGACTTGCTGAGCGATGGACGGAGGAAGCTTTGAAAGCATTGTGGAAGGGAGAGTAGCAGTGTGTGAGTATGCTACCCTGCCATGCTCCCCTGGGTGTGTTGACAAAACTTCAGAGAGATTTTAGTCAGCGACGTTCGATTGAAGTCTCTGGCAACGATGAAAGTAGCCTCCGGGTGTACAGTCTCCAGGGTGCCGATGGTCTCCTACAATTCCTTGGGAGCCAGGTCAGTATCAGCCTGCTGCAGAATATACAGCTGTGATAATAACAGCCGTGAACTCCCTAGGCAGCCAGGAAGGTCTACACAGCAGCAGTCCCGGTGACTTATCCAACTTGATGCTTTCCAAAACATCCAGCACACTCTCTTTCTTAATATCTACATGCTCAAGCTTTTCAGTCTGCTGCAAGTCATCACTACAATCACCAAGATCCTTTTCCATAGTGAATACTAAAGTAAAGTATTCATTAGGTACCTCTGCCATTTCCTCCAGTTCCATATACTCCATACACACTTTCCCCCTGTCACACTTGATAGGTCCTATTCTTTCACATCTTATCATCTTGCTCTTCACATATTCATAGAATGCCTTGGGGCTTTCCTTAATCTTGCCCACCAAGGCCTTCTCATGGCCCCTTCTGGCTCTCCTAATTTCCTTCTTAAGCTCCTTCCTGTTAGCCTTATAGTCTTCTAGATCTCTAACATTACCTAACTCTCTGAACCTTTTGTAAGCTTTTCTTTTCTTCTTGACAAGATTTATTACAGCCTTTGTACACCACAGTTCCTGTACCCTACCATAACTTCCCTGTCTCATTGGAACGTACCTATGCAGAACTCCACACAAATATCCCCTGAACATTTGCCACATTTCTTCCGTACTTTTCCCTGAAAACATCTGTTTCCAATTTAAGCACTCAATTTCCTGCCTGATAGCCTCGTAATTCCCCTTACTCCAATTAAATGTTTTTCTAACTTTTCTGTTCCTATCTCTCTCCAATGCTATTGTAAAGGCAATAGAATTATGATCACTGTCTCCAAAATGCACTCCCACTGAGAGACCTGACATCTGACCAGATTCATTTCCCAATACGAAAACAAGTCCAGCCTCTCCTCTGGTAGGCGTATCCACATGTTGTGTCAAGAAACCTTCCTTAACACACCTAACAAAATCCATCCCACCTAAACCTCTTGTTCTAGGGAGATGCCAATTGATATTCGGGAAATCAAAATCTCCCATCACAACGACTCTGTTCTTATTACACCTTTCCAGGATCTGTTTCCCCATCTGCTCCTCGATATCCCTGTTACTATTGGGCGGCCTATAAAAAACACCTAGTAAAGTTATTGTTCCTTTCCTGTTCCTAAGCTCCACCAACAGAGACTCAGTAGACAATCCCTCCATGACGTCCACCTTTTCTACGGCCGTGACACCATCTCTGATCAACAGTGCCACGCCCCACCTCTTCTGCCTCCCTCCCTGTCCTTTCTGAAACATCTGAAACTCGGCACTTGAAGTAACCATTCCTGTCCCTGAGCCATCCAAGTCTCTGTAATGGCTACCACATCATATCTCCAAGTACTGATCCACACTCTAAGCTCATCCGCTTTGTTCACAACACTCCTTGTATTAAAGTAGATGCATCTCAAACCTTCGGTCTGAGCACGTCCTTACTCTATCACCTGCCTATCCTCCCTCTTGCACTGTCTACAAGCTTCCTCTATTTATGAGCCAACCTCCTCTTCCCCAGTCTCTTCAGTTCGGTTCCCACCCCCCAACAATTCTAGTTTAAACTCTCCCCAGTAGCCTTAGCAAACCTCTCCGCCAGGATATTGGTTCCACACCACCCCCACCAACCAGATTCAAGTGCAACCCGTCCTTTTTATACAGGTGACACTTGCCCCAAAAGAGGTCCCAATGATCCAGAAATCTAAATCCCTGCCCCCTGCTCCAATCCCTCAGCCACGCATTTATCCAACAGCTCACTCTATTCCGATACTCACTGTCGCGTGGCACAGGCAGTAATCCCAAGATTACTACCTGTGAGTAATTTAACACTATCTGTGTTAAATATGAGCTTTATTTGTCACACATACGTCAAAACATACAGTGAAAATCATCGTTGGCAGCAACGAGCAACACAGTCTGGGGATGTGCTGGGGACAGACCGTAAGGGGTGAAACACTTTCTCTGCCAGAATAGCATGTCACCCTCACTAACCCTGAAAGGAACGTGTGAAGGTATAACATATGAAGTCAGAGTATGAAATAGTTGTAAAGAGAAGGTATTATATTTCACAGGGAGAATGTACAAAGACAGCAGCAGGAATAGGACCAAGGTCACTGGCACAGTAAAGAGATGCACACTGAACACTAAAGAGATGCACATTACACTACCACACCCTGAGCACTGAACTGCATTGGCTGGGAATCGAACCCAGGTCTCCCGCGTGGCAGGCGAGAATTCTACCACTGAACCACCAATGCAACTGTTAACAAATCAACCAAATTATGTACATCAGAGGACAGACCACACCACACACAACTTTGCCCATTCCAGTGTTCCTGTTCAATCAAACGACCCAAGGTTCACTGCCTTGTCCCATAACAAACATCATTAACTCTTTGGTGACACAACTCTTTCAGCAGGTTCACAACTTCCAAAACTCACTAGGTCTGTTCAGACATCCCCCACTCTGGATCAACCTCGACCTGGCGAGATCCTCTCCGGGTCACAGACCTGTCGTTCTCGATCGTCGCTCATCCATGAGGCACCTTTTTACACATTTCTCTGGAAAATTTTCAGTCGTCACTTTCAGTTCATAGCCCATTATCAACGTCAACTTTATTGTCATATCCACAAATACAATGAAAGAATTTCTTGCAGGCGCAAAACATCAGCGAGGTAGGATTCACAAGAGAAACATATATATTTCACATCAATTACAGGTTCAAGATAGTTTAAGGTCATTTCCAGTACACAAGTGGAATAATCGTTATTCAGGATCTGATGCACAAAAAAACAAAATATGATAAAGGATTTATTATCTACAAAAACAACAGGAATTCTGCAGATGCTGGAAATTCAAGCAACACACATCAAAGTTGCTGGTGAACGCAGCAGGCCAGGCAGCATCTGTAGGAAGAGGTGCAGTCGATGTTTCAGGCCGAGACCCTTCGTCAGGACTAACTGACCTCTTCCTACAGATGCTGCCTGGCCTGCTGCGTTCACCAGCAACTTTGATGATTATCTACAAAACATCTTTATTAGAAATTCAGTGCTATATATACAAAACAGGGACTAACATGATTACTACATGACAAATAGACAATACACAGTAAACTGAGATGTTTCCATCTCTGTCAATGATGGAAATAACTCCCCGTGGAGCCCAATGGTCACAGAACCCCTCTATGGTCGCCGTGGATAACGCGTGTTCCTTCACAATATTTACCCGGGCACGAACATACCCCCTAAACATTGCTAGGCAATCTACCCGGGCAGATCCACTCACCACCCCTTTCCAAGACCCTCGGGTGGCTGATTTGGCCAGCCCCAGGAGCAAGTTGACAAGGACATCCTCATCCCTCTGTGCCCCCCTCCTTACTGGATGACCATTTACAAATAGGGTGGGGCTAAAATGCAACATAAATCAAAACTTACAGTGAAAAGCATCGCTGGCAGCAACGAGCAACACAGTCTGGGGATGTGCTGGGGACAGGTCGCAAAAGTTGAAAAAGTTGTTAGCATGTCACCCTCACTGACCCTGAAAGGAACGTGTGAAGGTATAACATACAAAGTCAGAGTATGGAATAGTTGTAAAGAGAAGGTATTATATTTCACAGTGAGAACAGAAGCAGGAATGGGACCAAGGACACTGGTCACTGTAAAGAGATGTACACTGAACACTACATTACACTACCACACCCTGAGCACTGAACTGCATTGGCTGGGAATCGAACCCAGGTCTCCCGCGTGGCAGGCGAGAATTCTACCACTGAACCACCAATGCAACTGTTAACAAATCAACCAAATTAAGTACATCAGAGGACAGACCACACCACACACAACTTTGCCCATTCCAGTGATCCTATTTGTTTAAAAAACTCCAAGGTTCACCACCTTGTCCCACAACAAACATCATTAAACATCATTGACACAATATGTACATAAGCCTGCAAGAGGAGAGGCCTGTGGCGACGCCAGAGATTTTCTCTTGCTGGTGCTGCAGTGGGGCTGAATTACGCAGTGATGGTGCTTTGGTCCTCTGGCTGTTTATGGCCAACAGGGCCAAGTTGCTGTTCCGAGCATCGCCGCTGCTGTTCTTTAGGTAGTTCATGAGGCTTCTGAGGCAAGAGAAACTCCGTTTGCATGAGGTAGATGTCAGAGGTAGAGTCAGTGACATGCAGATTAGTTTGCATAAATCTATCAATGCATCGCGGTCGGGTCTCATTGGAGATAGAAATTCCACTGTGTCATTCACTGCCTGTCCTTGCTTTTGTTTTGTTTCCAGCAGACTCCGAACCTGATGTAGCTCTGCAGTCAGGTTCACTTCAGTCACTCCATAGTATTGGGCCATTGGCCAAAGACAATTCTTCTCTGGGAAGAACTTGTGTTTGGGACTCAATGCTGAGACTCCAGTCAGAACACCCCCAGTCTCAATTAAGAACCATCTTTTCATTTCAGTCAAAAGTCTGTCGATTACTGAATACAAACAGTGGTTGAGAAGGTCATCAGAGGATGTGACAGGTGTGCGTTCAGTTTGGGCCTCAACAACAAAATCATGTAGGCAGCAGAGTGGCTGGACCTGTCCCTTTCATGTGGTCTGCTCTGTACACCGGCCTTGATGCACAGGTCCCTAGCTCTTGCCTGAATTTCACTCCATGATCCTCTCATATCCCCTTTGCCAATCACCTGTCCAGCTCTTGGCTCCATCCCTCCCCCTCCTGTCTTCTCCTATCATTATGGATCTCCCCCTCCCCCTCCCACTTTCAAATCTCTTACTCACTCTTCCTTCAGTTGGTCCTGACGAAGGGTCTCGGCCCGAAACGTCGACTGTACCTCTTCCTAGAGATGCTGCCTGGCCTGCTGCGTTCACCAGCAACTTTGATGTGTGTTGCTTGAATTTCCAGCATCTGCAGAATTCCTGTTGTTTCCATGATTCCTCTCCCCGTTTTGCTGAGAGTGCATCGATAGCAGACTGAGCCAAGTCCACAGCGGATGAAAGCTCCAAACTGGGAGATTGGAGCTGGTCTGACATGAACTTGGTGATTCGGAATAAATCCTCAAACAGAGTGAGAGGTAAAGCAAACTGCTCGTCAATCAATCCACTTAGAGCTCTGGCCTCCGTTTTCCTCCGTGCATTTGGTTAATCCATAATATCCTGTAGTGTAGCTAGAATGGCAGGGAGTGATTTCCTTATAGCCCACAAAACTGTTTACTGCCATGCCCAGCGTGTTTCTGACAATTTCTTCAACTCCACGGGCTGTGCAGTTGATTCCAGTTCTCTCTGTTTCCTCATGAAAAGATCGTGGGTAACAGAGTTTGAAAAGAAGTTGTAAAGCAGCTGCACAGTGTCAAAATACTCACCCACCTGCGTGTTGTACATTGCTCACAACATCCACTAAAACAGGATTAAGTCTGTGAGCATGGCAGTGTATATATAATGCCTGCGGGACCTCTTTCCTGAACCTCTCTTGTACCCCGTCATTGCATCCGGGCATCACTGCCACCCGGTCATAACACTGACCTATACACGTGTTCTGATCAATAACACGCTGGGCGAGCGTCTGTTCAATGCGTTTAAGAAGTGACTCTGCATCCAACCCTTCTGCTGGAGTGAAGTGCAAGAATTCTTCAAGCACTGTTTTGTTATTCAAATACCGCACCACCACTGATATTTGCTCCTTTTTACTCAAGTCTTTACTTTCATCCGCCATGATGGCAAAACGTCCAGCCTCCTCAACTTCTGCACTGATTTGACGTCTGACCATATCTGCCATAATACCCATAATTTCATTTTGGATATCGTGATGGGTGTTTTTTTTGCATTTCCAGGATTGTCCTCTATTTTTTTTAGCTACAGTCTTATCAAAATGTCCAATTACACTGAGCAACTCAACAAAGATTCCCCTATTGCCAGATCCATTATCCTCCCGGTGTCCTCGCTGGGCAATGCCTTGGTAGAGACTCAACCAGTGCTCTCATAGATTCACGATTTTCTTGGACGTCCTTTGTCAAGCATATTTCCCAATCTTGAACTGTCTTGTTTCTCAATCTGAATTCAGCCCATGTCTCCATCGCAAACTTATGAGCTGCACTTACATGGTGGGTTTTGAAAGCTGTTGTAGCTTTCCGCCAGTTGTGGTAACCGGTGACAGTGAAGGTAGACTCAGAATGGAACCCATGTCCTCCACACGGGAAATGCCTGCATGCGAAGCAGAACGCAGTATCTTTGTGATCGAATATCCCAGCCAGTCAAACCAGCCACGAATAAAACTCCTTTGCTGATTGCCAAACTGTTGTGAGCAGTGAAGGGTACGTTTTCAATGCTGGCCGACGGGATCCTTCCTCAGGCTGCTGGCTAACATCGCTAACAGTATTCCCACTAGAACTTAGAGCAGCTTCATCCACGTTCTCTTCCGAATCCCGTTCCATTTCATGTTCCTCTACTTCGCCCTCACACTCCCTCGATGAACTGTTGTCGTCCTCATCCCCACTTATTTCTTTCTGCACGTCACTTTCAATTAAGACAGGCTCAGGCTGAGACACCACTGATTCCTCTGGACAAGGTCGTTTTCTCACTAAAACTCGAAACCATTTTTCACGCCAGCCAAAATAATACACGTGCCAGGCCCATGCTAGCTTGTAAAAGCACAATGTGTGTGTGTGTGTGTGTGTGTGTGTGTGTGTGTGTGTGTGTGGCATCCGTTAGACTCGCGAGTTCACGTATCTGCGCCTGGATGTATACTAACAATCTCTCGCGTGAGTGAGAGTGAGTGACATCACCACCTTAAGTGACCTTAGATCAGCTTAACTGATCTGAAGGCAGCAACGGCAAGACATTGACAACGAACGAATAAGGAGAAGTGTAGAGTGGACAAATTTCAGTTAATTTCTTGGTGGTGCTATGGTGGTGCTATTGTAATTTCTGCTGGTGTTATAGCACCAGTTAGTACCACCTTAGCACCACCCCTGGGAGAGGCTGTATTTGATCTGGTATTGGGAAATGAACCTGGTCAGGTGTCAGGTCTCTCAGTGGGAGAGCATTTTGCAGATAGTGATCACAATTCTATCTCCTATACCATAACATTGGAGAAGGATGGGAACAGACAAGTTAGGAAAACATTTAATTGGAGTAAGGGGAAATATGAGGCTATTGGGCAGGACCTTGGGAGCATAAATTGGGAACAGATGTTCTCAGGGAAATGTACGGAACAATGTTTTGGATATTCAGAGGATATTTACATGGAGTTCTGAATAGGTACATTCCAATGATACAGGGAAAGGATGGTAGGCTGCAGGAACTGTGGTATACAAAGGCTGTTGTAAATCTCGTCAAGAAGAAAAGAAAAGTTTACGAAAGGTTCAAAAAACTAGGTAATGATAGAGATCTAGAAGATTATAATGCTAGCAGGAAGGAGCTTAAGAATGAAATTAGGAGAGGACGAAGGGGCCACAAAAAGGCCTGGGCGGACAAGATTAAGGAAAACCCCAAGGCATTCTACAAGTATGTGAACAGCAAGAGGATAAGATGTGAGATAATAGGACCAATCAAGAGTGACAGTGGAAAAGTGTGTATGGAACTGGAGGAGATAGCAGAGAAACTTAATGAGTACTTTGCTTCAGTATTCACTACGGAAAAGGATATTGGTGATTGTAGGGATGACTTGCAGTGGACTGAAAAGCTTGAGCATGTAGATATTAAGGAAGAGGATGTGCTGGAGCTTTTGGAAAGCATCAAGTTGGATAAGTCACCAGGACCGTACAGGACACTGCCAGAATAGCATGTCACCCTCACTAACCGTAAAAGGAACGTGTGAAAGTATAACATACAAAGTCAGAGTCTGAAATAGTTGTAAAGAGAAGGTATTATATTTCACAGGGAGAACGTACAAAGACTGTAAAGAGATGAAGACTGAACACTGAGTATTGAACACCCAAAGCATTGAACTGCATTGGCTGGGAATCGAACCCAGGTCTCCCGCGTGGCAGGCGAGAATTCTACCACTGAACCACCAATGCAACTGTTAACAGATCAACCATCAGAGGACAGACCACACCACACACAACTTTGCCCATTCCAGTGTTCCTTCTTACACATTTCTCTGGAAAATTTTCAGTTGTCACTTTCAGTTCATAGCCCATTATCAACGTCGAGTTTATTGTCATATTCACAAACAATCTTGCAGGCACATAGAATTGGCAAGGTAGGATTCACCAGAGAAACATATATATTTCACATCAATTACAAGTTCAAGATAGTTTAAGGTCATTTCCAGTACACAAGTGGAAGAATTGTTATTCTGGATCTGATGCACAAAAAAACAAAATATGATAAAGGCTTTATTATCCACAAAACATCTTTATTACAAACTCAGTGATTTATATGCAAAAGAGGGACTAACATGATTACTATATAACAAATAGACAATACAAAGTAAACTGAGATGTTTCCATCTCTGTCAATGATGGCAATAAGCCCACGTGGAGCCCAATGGTCACGGAACCCCTCTATGGTCGCCGTGGATAACGCCTGTTCCTTCACAATATTTACCCAGGCACGAACATACCCCCTAAAGATTGCTATGCAATCTACCCGGGCAGATCCACCCACCACCCCTTTCCAAGACCCTCGGGTGGCTGATTTCACCAGCCCCAGGAGCAAGTTGACAAGGACATCCTCATCCCTCAGTGCCCCCCTCCTTACTGAATGACCATTTATAAATAGGGTGGGGCTAAAATGTAACCAGAAGGTGAGAAGCAGCCCACACAGATACGCAAAAGGGGCTGCAGCCTCACACACTCCATGTACATATAGTACACAGTCACCTCCAGCCCACAGAAGTGACGTGCAGGTGGGATATCCGTGTACAAACTGAAGAACATGTTGCAGGGCACCACTCTATGCAGCAGCCTCCACCCCAGACCCCCCAGGTGCATGGAAAGAACCCCCTCGTAAAGGGACGTCCATTGGAGACCTCCCTCACCACCAGGTGGAACGACAGGCCGCCGTGGCGTGTCGGGACGAATATGATAAAGGCTGAGGGGGAAGGAGGACGAGCCAGTGTTTAGCTCAATACCCCGTGGGGTTAGCACTGAACTGCCCACAGCTGTGGTCTGCACGAATCAGCACTTGCCTCAGTGCTGAACTGGCAAGTGACACTCGGTACAGGAGTGTCTGCACATAACCGACACAATTTTCACAGATGGTGACTATCTATCACACCAGTGGCATCTGCATCCTGGAATAATGAGATGCCAGTCCAGATTTTTATTTGGGAAAACGTCAACTCCTTTTCCCACAGTGACAAACCGGCACTCAGGAGGGAGATTGAAAATCTGGCTGAATGGTGCAACAACAACAATCTCTCACTCAACGTCAGCAAAATCAAAGAGCTGATGATTGATTACACGAGATGGAAGCTGGGGGTCGTCATTGGGAGATCAGAGCTGGGGAGGGTCAGTAACTTTAAATCTTTTTGCGTTATCACATCAGAGGATCTGCCCTGGGACCAGTACGTAAGACCGAGCACTAAGAAGACACAATGGCATCTCAGCTTTCTTAGAAGTTTGTGCAGCTTTGTCATGTCACCAAAAAACTTTGACAAAATGCACAGTGGAGAGAATCCTGGCTCGTTGTATCACAGCCTGGTAAGTGAACACCAATATTCAGAACCGGAAATGGTATGCTTTGTAACTTCAAAACATTAAACTAGTTCAAAGGAAGACTGGGAAATACGAAAATGTGGGTCTAACTTGGTGTTTACTTTAAGCGAGGTTCACCTGTATCACATGATAGTGTGATGACATATGAAACTCACGTAATTTTACATATAATCCGTAACGAATTACTTAAATAAACAAGAATGCTTCATCAAACAATATGACAAGATTACTAAAACATTATTGAAATTAAGGTTCAAAAAACTAGATAATGATAGAGATCTAAAAGATTATAAGGCGAGCAGGAAGGAGTTTAAGAATGAAATTAGGAGAGCCAGAAGGGGCGGACTGGATTAAGGAAAACCCCAAGGCATTCTACAAGTATGTGAAGAGCAAGAGGTTAAGATTTCAGAGAATAACGTGACAGTGGAAAATTGTGTATGGAATGGGAGGAGGTAGCAGAGACTCTTAATGAATACTTTGCTTCAGTATTCACTACGGAAAAGGATCTTGGCGATTGTAAGGATGACTTACAGTGGATTAAAAAGCTTGAGCATATAGACATTAAGAAAGAGGATGTGCTGGAGCTTTTGGAAAGCATCAAGTTGAGTAATTCTCTGGGACCAGATGAGATGTACCCCGACTACTGTGGGAGGTGAGGGAGGAGGGGAGGAGATTGCTGAGCCTCTGACTTTGCATCATCAATGGAGACGGGAGAGGTTCCAGAGGTTTGGAGGGTTGCAGATGTTGTTCCCTTATTCAAGAAAGGGAGTAGAGATAGCCCAAGAAATCATAGACCAGTGAGTCTTACTTCAGTGGTTGGAAAGTTGATGGAAAAGCTCCTGAGAGGCAGGATTTATGAACATTTGGAGAGGCGTAATTTGACTAGGAATAGTCAGCATGGATTTGTCAAAGGTAGGTCATGCCTTGTGAGCCTGAGTGAATTTTTTGAGGATGTGACTAAACACATTGATGAAGGTAGAGCTGTAGATGTAATGTACATGGATTTCAGCAAGGCATTTGATAAGGTACCCAATGCAAGGCTTATTGAGAAAGTAAAGAGGCATGGGATCCAAGGGGACATTGTGGATCCAGAACTGGCTTGCCTACAGAAGGCAAAGAGTAGTTGTAGGAGGATCATATTCTGCACGGAAGTTGGTGACCGGTAGTGTACCTCCGGGATATGTTCTGGGACCCTTACTCTTTGTGATTTTTATAAATGACCTGGATGAGGAAGTGGAGGGATGGGTTGGTAAATATGCTGATGACACAAAGGTTGGAGGAGTCGTGGATAGTGTGGAGGGCTGTCAGATGTTACAGCTGGACATTGACAGGATGCAAAACTGGGCTGAGAAGTTGCAGATGGAGTTCAAGGCAGATAAATGTGAGGTGGATTATTTTGGTAGGTCAAATATTATGGCAGAATATAGTATTAATGTTAAGACTTTTGGCAGTGTGGAGGATCGGAGGCATCTTGGGTTCCAAGTCCATAGGACATTCAAAGCTGCTATGTAGGTTGACTCTGTGTTTAAAAAGACATACAGTGTATTGGCCTTCATCAGTCATGGGATTGAGTTTAGGAGCCGAGAGGTAATGTTACAGATATATATGACCCTGGTCAGACCCCACTTGGAGTACTGTGCTCAGTTTTGGTCACCTCACTACAGGAAGGATGTGGAAACTGTAGAAAGGGGTGCAGAGGAGATTTACAAGGATGTTGCCTGGATTGGGGAGCATGCCTTATGAGAATAGGTTGAGTGAACTCGGCCTTTTCTCCTTGGAGCGACAGAGGATGAGGGGTGACCTGATAGAGATGTATAAGATGAGAGGCATTGATCGTGTGGATAGTCAGAGGTTTTTCCCCAGGGCTGAAGTGGTTTACACAAGAGGGCACAGTTTTAAGGTGCTTGGAAGCAGGTACAGAGGAGATATCCAGGTATGTTTTTTACGCAGAGAGTTGTGAGTGTGTGGAATGGGCTGCTGGCAACGGTGGTGGAGGCGGATACAATAGGGTCTTTTTAGAGGCTCCTGGATAGGTACATGGAGGTTAGAAACATAGAGGGCTATGGGTAACCACAGGTAATATCTGAAGTAAGTACATGTTCAGCACAGTATTGTGGGCCGAAGGGCCTGTATTGTACTGTAGATTTTCTATGTTTCTATGTTTCCATGAAATTGCAAACACACAACACTCCTCCCTGTTTAGTTACAAACTCCAACTCAATGGAGAACGAACACATCAACTAGAGACCCAGTATCCAATACAACTGCTATGTACAGACTCCCACAGCATTGCAAACTTTCAATTCTCCATTCAGGTGTAAAGATTTCATTGCTATGCAGGATTTCCTACTTGTGGGTTAACACCTGTCCTGCTCGGCAGGTGAGTTTTGTGAAACGATGTCAGGTTCTGGTGACTCCTCCGTGGTGGTGGCAGAAGTTGACTCTGAGGCTGCAGGAAGTGGTTCTGACAGGAACAGCCACCTTTCCTCTCCAACTTCGACTCTGCTCTCCACAACTGATCAATGTGTCATCTCCAGATGATATCAGACACAATCTCCACTGTGTAGGACAGTGGTCTAGTTCTGTCCTTAATCTCTCCATGTTCCCATGCTGTATCTCTAAATTAAACGTTAAAGATTAAATATGAGTTTTATTTATTTGTCACACATACGTCGAAATTTACAGTGAAAAGCATCACACATAAAGGTTGCTGGTGAACGCAGCAGGTCAGGCAGCATCTCTAGGAAGAGGTACAGTCGACGTTTCAGGCCGAGACCCTTCGTCAGGACTAACTGAAGGAAGAGTGAGTAAGAGATTTGTAAGTGCAAGGGGGAGGGGGAGATCCAAAATGATAGGAGAAGACAGGAGGGGGAGGGATGGAAAGCATCGTTGTCAGCAACGAGCAACACAGTCTGGGGATGTGCTGGGGACAGGCCGCAAGAGGTGAAACACTTCCAGTGCCAGATTAGCATGTCACCCTCACTGACCCTGAAAGGAACATGTGAAAGTATAACATATAAAGTCAGAGTAGGTATTATGTATTTAGGGAAGGTATTATATATTTAGAGAAGGTATTATATATTTCACATGGAGAACGTACAAAGACGGCAGCAGGAATTGAACCCAGGTCACTGACCACTGTAAGGAGATGCACAAAACACCAAACATGAAAGAGATACAGATTGCACATTGAACTGCATTGGCTGGGAATCGAACCCAGGTCTCCCGCGTGGCAGGCGAGAATTCTACCACTGAACCACCAATGCAACTGTTAACAGATCAACCAAATTAAGTACATCAGAGGACAGACCACACCAGAAACAACTTTGCTCATTCCAGTGTTCCTGTTCCTTCAAAAAACTCCAAGGTTCACCACCTTGTCCCATAACAAACATCATTAAACATCATCGACACAATATGTAGATAAGTCTACAAGAGGAGAGGCTGTCCTTGATCTGGTATTGGGAAATGAACCTGGTCAGGTGTCAGGTCTCTCAGTGGGAGAGCATTTTGCAGTTAGTAATCACAATTCTATCTCCGTTACCTTAGCATTGGAGAGGGATAGGAAGAGACAAGTTAGCAATGTCTTTAATTGGAGTAAGGGGAAATATGAGATCATCGGGCAGGAACTTGGAAGCTTAAAATGGGAACAGATGTTCTCAGGGAAATGTACAGAAGAAATGTAGCAAATGTTCAGGGGATATTTGTGTGGGGTTCTTCATAGGTACGTTCCAATGAGACAGGGAAAGGATGGTAGGGTACAGGAACAGCGGCGTACAAAGTTAGTTGTAAATCTAGTCAAGAAGAAAAGAAAAGCCTCCAAAAGGTTGGAAAATACTAGGTAATGACAGAGATCTAGAAGATTATAAGGCTAACAACAGGAATACTGCAGATGCTGGAAATTCAAGCAACACACATCAAAGTTGCTGGTGAACGCTGCAGGCCAGGCAGCATCTCCAGGAGTCCTGACGAAGGGTCTCGGCCTGAAATGTCGACTATAAGGCTAACAGGAAGGAGCTTAAGAAGGAAATTCAGAGAGCCAGAAGGGGCCACAAAAAGGCCTTGGCGGACAGGATTAAGGAAAACCCCAAGGCGTTCTACAAGTAAGTGAAGAGCAAGAGGATAAGACGTGAGAGAATAGGACCACTCAAGTGTGACAGTGGAAAAGTGTGTATGGAACCGGAGGAAATGGCAGAGGTAATTAATGAATTACTTTACTCCTGTATTCACTACAGAAAAGGATCTTAGTGATTGTAGGGATGACTTACAGTGGACTGAAAAGCTTGAGCATGTAGATGTTAAGAAAGAGGATGTGCTGGAGCTTTTGGAAAGCATCAAATTAGATAAGTCACTGGGACCAGATGACTGTGGGAGGCAAGGGAGGAGATTGTTGAGTCTCTGGACATGATCTTTGTGTCATCAATGGGGACGGGAGAGGTTCCGAAGGATTGGAGAGTTGCGGATGTTGTTCCCTTATTCAAGAAAGGGAGTAGAGATAGCCCAGGAAATTAGAGAACAGTGAGTAATTTGGTAAGTTGATGGAAAAGATCCTGAGAGGCAGGATTTATGAACATTTGGAGAGGTATAATATGATCAGGAATAGTCAGCATGGCTTTGTCAAAGGCAGGTCGTGCCTTACGAGCTTGATTGAATTTTTTGAGGATTGGCTAAACCCATTGGTGAAGGTAGAGTCGTAGATGTAGTGTATATGGATTTCAGCAAGGCATTTGATAAGGTACCCCGTGCAAAGCTTATTGAGAAAGTAAGGAGGCATAGGATCCAAGAGGACATTGCTTTGTGGATCCAGAACAGGCTTGCACACAGAAGGCAAAGAGTGGTTGTAGATGGGTCATATTCTGCATGGAGGTCAGTGACCAGTGGTGTGGCTCAGGGATCTGTTCCGGGACCCCTGCTCTTCGTCATTTTTATAAGTGACCTGGATGAGGAAGTGGAGGGATGGGTTAGTAAATTTGTTGATGACATAAAGATTGGAGGTGTTGTGGATAGTGTGGAGGGCTGTCAGAGGTTACAGCGGGACATCGATAGGATGCAAAACTGGGCTGAGAAATGGCAGATGGAGTTCGACCAAGATAAGTGTGAGGTGGTTCATTTTTGTAGGTCAAATATGATGGCATTTTGGTAAGACTTTATTAATGTTAATAGTAATTTTAATGGTAAAACTTTTGGCAGTGTGGAGGATCAGAGGGATCTTGGGGTCCGAGTCCGTAGGACACTCAAAGCTGCTGCGCAGGTTGACTCTGTGGTTAAGAAGGCATACGGTGCATTGGCCTTCATCAATCATGGGATTGAGTTTAAGAGCTGAGAGGTAATGTTGCAGCTGCATAGGACCCTGGTCAGACCCCACTTGGAGTACTGTGCTCAATTCTGGTCACCTCACTACAGGAAGGACGTGGAAACCATAGAAAGGGTGCAGAGGAGATTTACAAGGATGTTGCCTGGATTGGGGAGCATGCCTTACGAGAATAGGTTGAGTGAAATCGGCCTTTTCTCCTTGGAGCGACAGAGGATGAGTGGTGACCTGATAGAGGTGTACAAGATGATGTGAGGCATTGATCGTGTGGATAGTCAGTGGCTTTTTCCCCGGGTCTGAAATGGCTAACACAAGAGGGCACAGTTTTAAGGTGCTTGGAAGCAGGTACAGAGGAGATGTCAGGGGTAGGTTTTTTACACAGAGAGTGGTGAGTGCGTGGAATGGGCTGCCGACGGCAGTGGTGGAGGCAGATACGATAGGGTCTTTTAAGAGGCTCCTGGATAGGTACATGGAGCTTAGAAAAATAGAGGGCTATGGGTAACCCTAGGTAATTTCTAAAGTAAGTACATGATCAGCACAGCATTGTGGGCTGAAGGGCCTGTATTGTGCTGTAGGTTTTCTATGTGTCAATGGTTCTATTAACTCATTGGTTCCACAACTCTTTCAGCAGTTTTACATCTTTCAAAACTCACGAGGTCTGTTCAGACATTCCCCACTCTGGATCAACCTCGACCTGGCGAGATCCTCTCCGGGTCACAGACCTGTCGTTCTCGATCGTCGCTCATCCATGAGGCACCTTTTTACACATTTCTCTGGAAAAGTTTCAGATGTCACTTTCAGTTCATAGCCCACTATCAACGTCAAGTTTATTGTCATATCCACAAATACAATGAAAGAATTTCTTGCAGGCGCAAAACATCAGCGAGGCCGGATTCACAAGAGAAACATATATATTTCACATCAATTACAAGTTCAAGATTATTTAAAGTAATTTCCAGTATACAAGTAGTTTTGTGAACAAAATAATTGTTACTCTGGATCTGATGCACAAAAAACAAAATATGATAAAGGCTTTTTTTATTTACAAAATATCTTTATTACAGATTCAGAGCTATACAAACCAGTGACTAATGCAATTACTACACGACAAATAGACAATACACATTAAACTAAAATGCTATGTTACATACTTCATGGATATCTTGTGACTGTCTTATGAGGACGATGTCATGGTCTTGCGGAGGTCACATGGTGTAATTTTCCTGCCAGTGAGGTCACATGATGACCTGTTCTCAACAGGAATATAAATGGGAGACCCCTGGTGACGCAGTTAGTTTTCAGTTTGGTTTTGTGTCAGATACTCCGTTTTGCTGCGTATTCGGTGTATTCAGCCCATTCAGCCCATTATCAACGTCAAGTTTATTGTCATATCCACAACTACAATGAAAGGTTTTCTTGTAGGCACATAACATCAGCGAGGTAGGATTCACAAGGGAAACATATATATTTCGCATCAATTACAAGTTGAAGATAGTTTAAGGTCATTTCCAGTATACAAGTGGAAAGGTGAACAAAATAATTGTTTCTCTGGATACGATACAGCACAAAAATGCGAAATATGATAAAGGCTGAGGGGGAAGGAGGACGAGCCAGTATTCAGCTCTCTACCCCGTGGGGTTTGCACTGAACTGACCACAGCTGTGGCCTGCAAGTATCAGCACTTGCCTCAGTGCTGAAGTAACTCTGTGGCTGTGGCCTGTAGTCGTCGGCTCCTGGACCGGCTTCACTCGTCCCAGCATTGAACTGGTACCGTGGCCGTGGCCTGTAGTCGTCGGCTCCTGGACCGGCTTCACTCGTCTCAGTGCTGAAACAGTTCTGTGACTGTGCACTCATTTTCGGGGACTCTGCGGTTAATATTCTGTCGGTTATTTGTTCATTTTTTAGTGTTTGCCTGATTTGTTCTTTTTGTGTGTCCTTGTTGTCCAGAGTTTTTTAATGGGTTCCGTTGGGTTCCTTTGTTTTGTGGCCACCTGCAAGAAGACGAATCTCAGGGTCGTATACAGTTCACATACTTTGATAGTAAATGTACTTTGAACATTGACAATATGATAATTAAAATTAATAAATATCAATACATAAGCTAACTTATATACATAGATTGATCGTATGTCCATAAAGTGACACTCGGTACAGGAGTGTCTGCACATAAGATACACAATTTCTACAGATGGTGACTATCTATCACACCAGTGGCATCCGTATCCTGGAATAATGAGAAGCCAGTCCAGATTTTTATTTGGCAAAACGTCAACTCCTTTTCCCACAGTGACGAATCAGCACTCAGGAGGGAGATTGAAAATCTGGCTGAATAGAAACATAGAAAATAGGTGCAGGAGTAGGTCATTCGGCCCTTCGAGCCTGCACCACTATTCAGTATGATCATGGCTGATTATCCAACTCAGAACCCTGTACCTGCCTTCTCTGCATACCCCCGATCCCTTTAGCCACAAGGGCCATATCTAACTCCCTCTTAAATATGGCCTCAACTGTTTCCTGTAGCAGAGAATTCCACAGATTCACCACTCTCTGTGTGAAGAAGTTTTTCCCCATCTCAGTCCTAAAAGGCTTCCCCTTTATCCTTAAACTGTGACCCCTCGTTCTGGACTTCCCCAACATCGGGAACAATTTTCCTGCATCGAGCCCGTCCAATCCCTTTAGAATTTTATACATTTCAATAAGATCCCCCCTCAATCTTCTAAATTCCAGCGAGTATAAGCCTAGTTGATCCAGTCTTTCTTCATATGAAAGTCCTGCCATCCCAGGAATCAATCTGGTGAACTTCTTTGTACTCCCTCTATGGCAAGGATGTCTTTCCTCAGATTAGGGGACCAAAACTGCACACAATACTCCGGAAACAACAGGAATTCTGCAGATGCTGGAAATTCAAGCAACACACCTCAAAGTTGCTGGTTAACGCAGCAGGCCAGGCAGCATCTATAGGAAGAGGTACAGTCGACGTTTCAGGCCGAGACCCTTCGTCAGGACTAACTGAAGGAAGAGTGAGTAAGGGATTTGAAAGTTGGAGGGGGAGGGGGAGATCCAAAATAACAGGAGAAGACAGGAGGGGGAGGGATGGAGCCAAGAGCTGGACAGGTGACAGGCAAAAGGGGATATGAGAGGATCATGGGACAGGAGGTCCGGGAAGAAAGACAAGGTGGGGGGGACCCAGAGGATGGGCAAGAGGTATATTCAGAGGGACAGAGGGAGAAAAAGGAGAGTGAGAGAAAGAATGTGTGCATAAAAATAAGTAACAGATCGGGTACGAGGGGGAGATGGGGCATTAGCAGAAGTTAGAGAAGTCGATGTTCATGCCATCAGGTTGGAGGCTACCCAGACGGAATATAAGGTGTTGTTCCTCCAACCTGAGTGTGGCTTCATCTTTACAGTAGAGGAGGCCGTGGATAGACATGTCAGAATGGGAATGGGATGTGGAATTAAAATGTGTGGCCACTGGGAGATCCTGCTTTCTCTGGCGGACAGAGCGTAGATGTTCAGCAAAGCGGTCTCCCAGTCTGCGTCGGGTCTTGCCAATATATAAAAGGCCACATCGGGAGCACCGGACGCAGTATATCACCCCAGTCGACTCACAGGTGAAGTGTTGCCTCACCTGGAAGGACTGTTTGGGGCCCTGAATGGTGGTAAGGGAGGAAGTGTAAGGGATACTCCGGGTGTGGTCTCACCAAGGCCTTGTACAACTGCAGTAGAACCTCCCTGCCCTGTACTCGAATCCTCTCGCTATAAATGCCAGCATACCATTCGCCTTTTTCACCACCTGCTGTACCTGCATGCCCACTTTCAATGACTGGTGTACAATGACACCCAAGTCTCGTTGCACCTCCCCTTTTCCTAATCGGCCACCATTCAGATAATAATCTGTTTTCCTTTTCTTACCACCAAAGTGGATAACCTCACATTTATCCACATTAAATTGCATCTGCCATGAATTTGCCCACTCACCCAACCTATCCAAGTCACCCTGCATCCTGTTAGCATCCTCCTCACAGCTAATACTGCCGCCCAGCTTCGTGCCATCCGCAAACTTGGAGATGCTGCATTTAATTCCCTCATCCAAGTCATTAATATAAATTGCAAACAACTGGGGTCCCAGCACTGAGCCTTGCGGTACCCCACTAGTCACTGCCTGCCATTCTGAAAAGGTCCCGTTTATTCCCACTCTTTGCTTCCTGCCTGCCAACCAATTCTCTATCCACATCAATACCTTACCCCCAATACCACGTGCTTTGAGTTTGCACACTAATCTCCTGTGTGGGACCTTGTCAAAAGCCTTCTGAAAATCCAAATATACCACATCCACTGGTTCTCCCCTATCCACTCTACTAGTTACATCCTCAAAAAATTCTGAGATTCATCAGACACGATTTTCCTTTCACAAATCCATGCTGACTTTGTCCGATGATTTCACCGCTTTCCAAATGTGCTGTTATCACATCTTTGATAACTGACTCCAGCAGTTTCCCAACACCGACGTTAGGCTAACCGGTCTTTAATTCCCCGGTTTCTCTCTCCCTCCTTTATTAAAAAGCGGGGTTACATTAGCCAACCTCCAATCCTCAGGAACTAGTCCAGAATCTAAAGAGTTTTGAAAAATTATCACTAATGCATCCACTATTTCTTGGGCTACTTCCTTAAGCACTCTGGTGCCACAACAACAACCTCTCACTCAACGTCAGCAAAATCAAAGAGCTGATGATTGATTACACGAGATGGAAGCTGGGGGTCGTCATTGGGAGATCAGAGCTGGGGAGGGTCAGTAACTTTAAATCTCTTTGCGTTATCACATCAGAGGATCTGCCCTGGGACCAGTACGTAAGACCAAGCACTAAGAAGACACAATGGCATCTCTGCTTTCTTAGAAGTTTGTGCAGATTTGACACATCACCAAAAAACTTTGACAAAATGCACAGTGGAGAGTCTCCAGCAGCCAAGATGGTGCCATGTATGGCAGCCATGTTGAGAGCTCTGTACCAACTCTACAGTGTGCTGTTGATTTCCGCAATTTCCTTTGCATTTCTTGTTCAAGAAGCTGATAGTCACATCAGACATGATCAACTGATTCTTCTGAACATCGGGAAGATGGAATTTGCCCACAAATGCCACCTTTTCTCCACTGGAAATCCCTATTTACACAATCGATGTGAGGCTAATTTCTTACACTGCCAAAGGGAGGGAGAAGGGTCCGTGTCCTGGTGAGGTTGAGACGGCGTGATAATCGGCCGCCGCTCCCTGGCCTACTCCGGGAATATGTTCAGTCCCTGGACAATAAGTTGCACGAACGGAGAGCCAGAATCTCCTGCCAGCGGGAAACAAAGGAATGTAACATTTTGTGCTTTGTGGAGACCTGGCTGACGGAGGAGATACCGGACCACGCTATCGAGCCTTCTGGGTCCTCCCTGTCGGGTGGACAGGTCGACAAATCTCTCTGGGAAGAGTAAAGGAGGTGGGGTGTGCTTCATGGTCCATAGTGCGTGGTGCGACCCCCGGAACGTGCATGCCCGCAAATCCTTTTGTTCCCCAGATCTGGAGTGTCTCGTGCTGCTGTGTAGACCTTCCTGGCTGCCTAGGGAGTTCACAGCTGTTATTATCACAGCTGTATATTCTACAGCAGGCTGATACTGACCTGGCTCCCAAGGAATTGTAGGAGACCATCGGCACCCTGGAGACTGTACACCCGGAGGCTGCTTTCATCATTGCCGGAGACTTCAATTGAACGTCGCTGACTGAAGTCTCTCTGAAGTTGTGTCAACACACCCAGGGGAGCATGGCAGGGTAGCATACTCACACACTGCTACTCTCCCTTCCACAATGCTTACAAAGCTTCCTCCGTCCACCACTCGGGAAGTCTGATCACTCCCCCATCCTGCTTCTGCCCGTGTACAGGCATAAGCTGAAAATTAGCTAAAACTGTCCACTGTTGGTCCGACCATTCAGTCTCCATGCTACAGGGCTGCTTTGATCACATTAGCCAAAATCCCTTTCAGGATAAGAATATCACCAAGTTCATAGAAGGAGTCACGAACTTCATCTGGAAGTGCATTGAGGATATTGTCCCCCAAAAATGGGTCAAGGTCTATCCAAACCAGAAATCCTGGATCAACAGGAGCAGCACTTACTGCACGAGACAGAGCTGGTGTTGCCAGTAACCACCAGGAACTCAAGGAATGCAGCTACGGTCTACGCATAGTCATCAAGGCAGCAAAACGACAATACAGGGACAAGATCCAGTCACAACTCTCCACCAACAACACACACAGCTTATGGCAGGGTCTGCGCACCATCGCAGACTTCAAAGCTAAACACAGTGGTGCTGCTAACATCACTGTCTCTCTCCCAGAGGAGCTAAATCTTTTTTACACTCGGTTCAATGTCGCCAGCACTGAGCCCCCGAGGAGAGCCGCCAATGTGACCTGCATCCCGGTCGTCTCTGAGGCTGCAGTGTGCAAGTGTTTCCAACGAGTGGACAGCCGCAGGGCTGCGGGACCGGCCGGCATCCCAGGGCGGGTACTCAGAGAGTGTGTGGCACAACTGGCTGGTGTGTTTGCAGACATTTTTAATCCCTCCCTCTCCCCGAGCAGAGGGCCCTCCTCCTTCAAAACATCCACCATTGTCCCTGTACCTCAAAAGACCAAGGTAACATTTCTGAACGACTGGCATCCTGTTTCACTTACCTCAATAATAAGCAAATGCTTTGAGAGGCTGGTCAAGGACACCATCTTCAGTTTGCTACCACCCGCACTGGACCCCTACAATTCACCTACGGACACAATGTTGGCAGCCTGCAATGCTCACACCACCAGAATAGCAAGCTCACTCTCACTCACCCTAACCCATAAAAGGTGCAAAGTCATTCTACGAAGTGAACCCAGGTCACTGGCACAGTAAAGAGATGCACACCAAACACTAAAGAGATGCACCTCGCACTACCACACCCTAAGCATTGAACTGCATTGGCTGGGAATCGAACCCAGGTCTCCCGCGTGGCAGGCGAGAATTCTACCACTGAACCACCAACGCAACTGTTAACAGATCAACCAAGCTAAGTACATCAGAGGACAGACCACACCAGAAACAACTTTGCCCATTCCAGTGTTCCTGTTCAATCAAACAACCCAAGGTTCACTGCCTTGTCCCATAAGAAACATCATTAACTCAATACGTAGATAAGCCTACAAGAGGAGAGGCTGTACTTGATCTGGTATTGGGAAATGAACCTGGTCAGATGTCAGGTCTCTCAGTGGGAGAGCATTTTGCAGATAGTGATCACAATTCTATATCTTTTACGGTAGCATTGGAGTGGGATAGGAATAGACAAATTGGGAAAACGTTTAATTGGAGTAAGGGGAAATATGAGGCTATCAGGCAGGAATTTGAAAGCATGCATTGGGAACAGATGTTCTCAGGGAAATTTACGGAACAGTATGTCAGATGTTCAGAGGATACTTGCATGGAGTTCTGCATAGGTACGTTCCAATGAAACAGGGAAAGGATGGTAGGGTACAGGAACCATGGTGTACAAAGGCTGTTGTAAATCTAGTCAAGAAGTAAAGAAAAGTTTATGGAAGGTTCAAAAAACTAGGTAATCATAGAGGTCTAGACGATTATCAGGCTAGCAGGAAGGAGCTTAAGAATGAAATTAGAGAGCCAGAAGGGGCCAATTTCTAAAGTAAGGTCATGTTCAGCACAGCTTTGTGGGCCGAAGGGCCTGTATTGAGCTGTTGGTTTTCTATGTTTCTATTAACTCTTTCAGCAGTTTCACAACTTCCAAAACTCACTAAGTCTGTTCAGACATCCCCTACTCTGGGTCAACCTCGACCTGGCGAGATCCTCTCCGGGTCACAGACCTGTCGTTCTCGATCGTCGCTCATCCATGAGGCACCTTTTTACACATTTCTCTGGAAAAGTTTCAGATGTCACTTTCAGTTCATAGCCCATTATCAACATCAAGTTTATTATCATATCCACAAATACAATGAAAGAATTTCTTGGAGGCACAAAACATCAGCGAGGTAGGACTCACAAGAGAAACATATCTCAAGATTGTTTAAGGTCATTTCCAGTATACAAGTGGAAAGGTGAACAAAATAATTGTTTCTCCGGATACGATACAGCACAAAAATGCGAAATATGATAAAGACTGAGGGGGAAGGAGGACGAGCCAGTATTCAGCTCTCTACCCCGTGGGGTTTGCACTGAACTGACCACAGCTGTGGCCTGCAAGTATCAGCACTTGCCTCAGTGCTGAAGTAACTCTGTGGCTGTGGCCTGTAGTCGTCGGCTCCTGGACCGGCTTCACTCGTCCCAGCATTGAACTGGTACCGTGGCTGTGGCCTGTAGTCGTCGGCTCCTGGACCGGCTTCACTCGTCTCAGTGCTGAAACAGTTCTGTGACTGTGCACTCATTTTCGGAGGCTCTGCGGTTAATATTCTGTCTGCTATCTGTTTATTTTTTAGTGTTTGCCTGATTTGTTCTTTTTGTGTGTCCTCGTTGTCCAGAGTTTTTTAATGGGTTCCGTTGGGTTCCTTTGTTTTGTGGCCACCTGCAAGAAGATGAATCTCAGGGTCGTATACAGTTCACATACTTTGATAATAAATGTACTTTGAACATTGAGAATATGATAATTAAAAATGATAAATATCAATACATAAGATAACTTATATACATAGATTGATCGTATGTCCATAAAGTGACACTCGGTACAGGAGTGTCTGCACATAAGATACACAATTTTCACAGATGGTGAATATCTATCACACCAGTGGCATCTGCATCCTGGAATAATGAGATGCCAGTCCAGATTTTTATCTGGCAAAAGTCGACTCCTTTTCCCACAGTGACAAACCGGCACTCAGGAGGGAGATTGAAAATCTGGCTGAATGGTGCAACAACAACAACCTCTCACTCAACGTCAGCAAAATCAAAGAGCTGATGATTGATTACACGAGATGGAAGCTGGGGGTCGTCATTGGGAGATCAGAGCTGGGGAGGGTCAGTAACTTTAAATCTCTTTGCGTTATCACATCAGAGGATCTGCCCTGGGACCAGTACGTAAGACCGAGCAGTAAGAAGGCACAATGGTATCTCAGCTTTGTTGGAAGTTTGTGCAGATTTGACACATCTGCTAAAAACTTTGACAAAATGCATAGTGGAGAGTCTCCAAGTGGCCAAGGTACCACCGTGTACGGCAGCCATGTTGTGAGCTCTCTACCAACTTTACAGTGTACTGCTCATTTCCGCAATTTCCTTTGCATTTCTTGTTCAAGAAGCTGATAGTCGCATCGGATATGATCGACTGACTCTTCTGAACATCGGGAAGATGGCATTTACCCACAAAGTGCCACCTTTTCTCCACTGGCAGCCCCTATTTACACGATTCATGTGAGGCTAATTTCTTACACCGCCGAGGGGAGGGAGAAGGGCCAGTGTCCTGGTGAGGTTGAGACGGCGTGATAATCAGCTGCCGCTCCCTGGCCTACTCCGGGCTAACACTCAGTCCCTGGACAATAAGTTGTCCCTACCTTAGAAATTAAAAATCTCCTCTGTACCTACTCCCCAGCATCTTAAACCTGTGTCTCTTGTGGCAACCATTTCAGCCCTGGGAAAAAAGCCTCTGACTATCCACACAATCAATGCCTCTCATCATCTTGTACACCTCTATCAGGTCACCTGTCATCCTCCGTCGCTCCAACGAGAAGAGGCTGAGTTCACTCAACCTATTCTCATCAGGCATGCTCCCCAATCCAGGCAACATCCTTGTAAGTCTCCCCTGCACCCTTTCTATGGTTTCCACATCCTTCCTGTAGTGAGGTGACCAGAACTGAGCACAGTACTTCGTGGGGTCAGACCAGGGTCCTATATAGCTGCAACATTACCTCTCAGCTCTTGAACTCAATCCCACAGTTGATGAAGGCCAATACACCGTATGCCTTCTTAACCACAGAGTCAACCTGCACAGCAGCTTTGAGTGTCCTGTGGACTCGGACCCCAAGATCCCTCTGATCCTCCACACTGCCAAGAGTCTTACCATTAATACTATATTCTGCCATCATATTTGACCTACCAAAATGAACCATCTATCCCTCTGCCACTTCTCAGACCAGTTTTGCATCCTATCGATGTCCTGTTGTAACCTCTGACAGCCCTCCACACTATCCACAACACCCCCAAGCAAATTTACTAACCCATCCTTCCACTTCCTCATCCAGGTCATTTATAAAAATCACGAGAGAAGGTGTCCCAGAACAGATCCCTGAGGCACACCACGGGTCACCGACCTCCATGCAGAATATGACCCGTCTACAACCACTCTTTGCCTTCTGTGTGCAAGCCAGTTCTGGATCCCATGCCTCCTTACTTTCTCAATAAGCCTGGCATGGGGTACCTTACCAATGCCTTGCTGAAATCCATATACACTACATCTACTGCTCTACCATCGTCGATGTGTTTAGTCATATCCTCAAAAAATTCAACCAGGCTCGTAAGGCACATCCTGCCTTTGACAAAGCTATGCTGACTATTCCGAATCATATTATGCCTCTCCAAATGTTCATAAATCCTGCCTCTCAGGATCTTTTCCATCAATTTACCAACCACTGAAGTAAGACTCACTGGTCTATGATTTCTTGGGCTATCCCTACTCCCTTTCTTGAAAAAGAGAATAACATCTGCAACCCTTCAATCCTCCGGAACCTCTCCCGTCCCCATTGATGATGCAAAGATCTTTTCCAGAGGCTCAGCAATCTCCTCCCTCGCCTCCTACAGAAGCCCGGGGTACATCTCATCTGTTCCTGGTGACTTACCCAACTTGATGCTTTCCAAAAGCTCCAGCACATCCTTTTTCTTAATATCTACATGCTCAAGCTTTTCAGTCCACCGTAAGTCATCCCTACAATCGCCAATATCCTTTTCCGTAGTGAATACTGAAGCAAAGTATTCATTAAGTACTTATAATACCTCCTCCAGTTCCATATACACTTTTCTACTGTCACACTTGATAGGTCCTCTTCTCTCACGTTTTATCCTCTTGCTCTTCACATACTTGTAGAATATTGAATTCACTAAGGAGAAGGATATTGAATTGTGTAAGGTAAAGGACACAAGAAGGGTAGTTATGGAAAGTATGACGATTAAAGATGAGGAAGTACTGGCGCTTTTAAGGAATATAAAAGTGGATAGGTCTTCGGGTCCGGACAAGATATTCCCTAGGACCTTGAGGGAAGTTAGTGTGGAAATAGCAGGGGCTCTGACAGAAATATTTCAAATGTCATTAGAAACGGGAATAGTGCTGGAGGATTGGCATATTGCTCATGTGGTTCCATTGTTTAAAAAGGGTTCTAAGAGTAAACCTAGCAATTATCGGCCTGTGAGTTTGACGTCAGTGGTGGGTAAATTGATGGAAAGTATTCTTAGAGATGGTATATATAATTATCTGGATAGACAAGGTCTGATTAGGAACAATCAACATGGATTTGTGCATGGAAGGTCATGTTTGACAAATCTTATTGAATTTTTTGATGAGGTTACTAAGAAAGTTGACGAGGGTAAAGGGGTGGATGTTGTCTATATGGACTTCAGTAAAGCCTTTGACAAGGTTGCTCACGGGAGGTTAGTTAGGAAGGTTCAATCGTTAGGCATTAATATTGAAGTAGTAAAATGGATTCAGCAGTATCTGGATGGGAGACGCCAGAGAGTAGTGGTGGATAACTGTGTCAGATTGGAGGAGGGTGTGTAGCAGTGTGCCTCAGGGATCTGTACTGGGTCCAATGTTGTTTGTTATATATATTAATGATCTGGATGATGGGGTGGTAAATTGCATGAGTAAGTATGCAGATGATACTAAGATAGATGGAGCTGTGGATAATGAAGTAGGTTTTCAAAGCTTGCAGAGAGATTTAGGCCAGTTAGAAGAGTGGGCTGAAAGATGGCAGAAAGAGTTTAATGCTGAAAAATGTGAGGTGCTACATTTTGGCAGGACTAATCAAAATAGGACATACATGGTAAATGGTAGGGTGTTGAAGAATGCAGTAGAACAGAGGGATCTAGGAATAATGGTGCATAGTTCCCTGAAGGTGGAATCTCATGTGGACAGGGTGGTGAAGAAAGCTTTTGGTATGCTGGCCTTTATAAATCAGAGCATTGAGTATAGGAGTTGGGATGTAATGTGGAAATTGTATAAGGCACTGGTAAGACCAAATTTGGAGTATTGTGTACAGTTCTGGTCACCGAATTATAGGAAAGATGTCAATAAAATTGAGAGAGTACAGAGGAGGTTTACTAAAATGATGCCTGGGTTTCATCTCCTAAGTTACAGAGAAAGGTTGAATAAGTTAGGTCTTTATTCTTTGGAGCGTAGAAGGTTGAGGGGAGACTTGATAGAGGTATTTAAAATTATGAGGGGGATTGATAGAATTGACGTGGATAGGCTTTTTCCATTGAGAAAGGGGGAGATTCAAACAAGAGGACATGAGTTGAGAGTTAAAGGGCAAAAGTTTAGGGGTAACATGAAGGGGAACTTCTTTACTCAGAGAGTGGTAGCTGTGTGGAACGAGCTCCCAGCAGAAGTGGTTGAGGCAGGTTCGATGTTGTCGTTTAAAGTTAAATTGGATAGATATATGGTCAGGAAAGGAATGCAGGGTTATGGGCTGAGTGCAGGTTGGTGGGACTAGGTAAGAGTAAGAGTTCGGCACGGACAAGAAGGGTTGAGATGGCCTGTTTCAGTGCTGTAATTGTTATATGGTTATATAATGCCTTGGGGGTTTCCTTAATCCTGCTCACCAAGGCCTTCTCATGGCTCCTTCGGCCTCTCCTAATTTCATTCTTAAACTCCTTGCTAGCCTTATAATCTTCTAGATCTCTATCATTACCTAGTTTTTTGAACCTTTTGTAAGCTTTTCTTTTCTTCTTGACTTGATTTACAACAGCCTTTGTACACCACAGTTCCTGTACCCTACCATCCTTTCCCTGTCTCATTGGAACGTACCTGTGCAGAACTCCATGTAAATATCCTCTGAACATCCGACACATTGTTCCGTACATTTCTCTGAGAACATCTGTTCCCAATTTATGCTTCCACAGTCCTGCCCGAAAGGCTCATATTTCCCCTTACTCCAATTAAACATTTTTCTAGCTTGTCTGTTCCTATCCCTCTCCAATGCGATGGCAAAGGAGATAGAATTGTGATCACTATCTGCAAAATGCTCTCCCACTGAGAGACCTGACACCTGACCAGGTTCATTTCCCAATACCAGATCAAGTACAGCCTCTCCTCTTGTAGGCTTATGTACATATTGTGTCAATGATGTTTAATGATGTTTGTTATGGGAGAACGCAGCGACCCTTGGAGTTGTTTGATTGAACAGGAACACTGGAATGGGCAAAGTTGTTTCTGGTGTGGTCTGACCTCTGATGTACTTAGCTTGGTTGATCTGTTAACAGTTGCATTGGTGGTTCAGTGGTAGAATTCTCGCCTGCCATGCGGGAGACCTGGGTTCGATTCCCAGCCAATGCAGTTCAGTGCTCAGGGTGTGGTAGTGTAATGTGCATCTCTTTACTTTGTAGAATGACTTTACCACTTTTACGGGTTAGGGTGAGTGAGAGTGGGCATGCTATAAGCACTGTGTCTGTAGGTGAATTGTAGGGGTCCAGTGCGGGTGGTAGCAAACTGAAGATGTTGTCCTTGACCAGCCTCTCAACGCATTTGCTTATTATTGAGGTGAATGGAACAGGATGCCAGTCGTTCAGAAATGTAACCTTGGTCTTTTGAGGTACAGGGACAATGGTGGATGTTTTGAAGGAGGAGGGCCCTCTGCTCGGGGAGAGGGAGGGATTAAAAATGTCTGCAAACACACCAGCCAGTTGTGCCACACACTCTCTGAGTACCCGCCCTGGGATGCCGTCCAGTCCCGCAGCCCTGCGGCTGTCCACTCGTTGGAAACACTTGCACACTGCAGCCTCAGAGACGACCGGGATGCAGGTCACATTGGCGGCTCTCCTCGGGGGCTCAGTGCTGGCGACATTGAACCGAGTGTAAAAAAGATTTAGCTCCTCTGGGAGAGAGACAGTGATGTTAGCAGCACCACTGTGTTTAGCTTTGAAGTCTGCGATGGTGCGCAGACCCTGCCATAAGCTGTGTGTGTTGTTGGTGGAGAGTTGTGACTGGATCTTGTCCCTGTATTGTCGTTTTGCTGCCTTGATGACTATGCGTAGACCGTAGCTGCATTTCTTGAGTTCCTGGTGGTTACTGGCAACACAAGCTCTGTCTCGTGCAGTAAGTGCTGCTCCTGTTGATCCAGGATTTCTGGTTTGGATAGACCCTGACCGATTTTTGTGGGACAATATCCTCAATGCACTTCCAGATGAAGTTCGTGACTCCTTCCGTGAACTGAGAGATACCTTCATCATGAAAGACATTTTGGCTAATGTGATCAAAGCAGCCCTGTAGCATGGAGACTGAATGGTCTGACCAACAGTGGACAGTTTTAGCTAATTTTCAGCTTATGCCTGTACACGGGCAGAAGCAGGATGGGGGAGTGATCAGACTTGCTGAGCGATGGACGGAGGAAGCTTTGTAAGCATTGTGGAAGGGAGAGTAGCAGTGTGTGAGTATGCTACCCTGCCATGCTCCCCTGGGTGTGTTGACAAAACTTCAGAGAGACTTTAGTCAGCGACGTTCAATTGAAGTCTCCAGCAATGATGAAAGCAGCCTCCGGGTGTACAGTCTCCAGGGTGCCGATGGTCTCCTACAATTCCTTGGGACCAGGTGAGTATCAGCCTGCTGCAGAATATACAGCTGTGATAATAACAGCCGTGAACTCCCTAGGCAGCCAGGAAGGTCTACACAACAGCACGAGACACTCCAGATCTGGGGAACAAAAGGATTTGCGGGCATGCACGTTCCGGGGGTCGCACCACACACTATCGACCGTGAAGCACACCCCACCTCCCTTACTCTCCAGAGAGATTTGTAGACCAGCCCACCCGACAGGGAGAACCCAGAAGGCTCGATAGCGTGGTCCGGTATCTCCTCCGTCAGCCAGGTCTCCACAAAGCACAAAACGTTACATTCCTTTGTTTCCCGCTGGCAGGAGATTCTGGCTCTCCGTTCATGCAACTTATTGTCCATGGACTGAGCATATTCCCGGAGTAGGCCAGGGAGCGGCGGCCGATTATCACGCCGTCTCAACCTCACCAGGACACGGACCCTTCTCCCTCCCTTCGGCAGTGTAAGAAATTAGCCTCACATCGATTGTGTAAATAGGGATTTCCAGTGGAGAAAAGGTGGCATTTGTGGGTAAATTCCATCTTCCCGATGTTCAGAAGAATCAGTTGATCATGTCTGATGTGACTATCAGCTTCTTGAACAAGAAATGCAAAGGAAATTGCGGAAATCAACAGCACACTGTAGAGTTGGTACAGAGCTCTCAACATGGCTGCCATACATGGCACCATCTTGGCTGCTGGAGACTCTCCACTGTGCATTTTGTCAAAGTTTTTTGGTGATGTGTCAAATCTGCACAAACTTCTAAGAAAGCAGAGATGCCATTGTGTCTTCTTAGTGCTTGGTCTTACGTACTGGTCCCAGGGCAGACCCTCTGATGTGATAACGGAAAGAGATTTAAAGTTACTGACCCTCCCCAGCTCTGATCTCCCAATGACGACCCCCAGCTTCCATCTCGTGTAATCAATCATCAGCTCTTTGATTTTGCTGACGTTGAGTGAGAGGTTGTTGTTGTGGCACCAGAGTGCTTAAGGAAGTAGCCCAAGAAATAGTGGATGCATTAGTGATAATTTTTCAAAACTCTTTAGATTCTGGACTAGTTCCTGAGGATTGGAGGGTGGCTAATGTAACTCCACTTTTTAAAAAAGGAGGGAGAGAGAAACCGGGGAATTAAAGACTGGCTAGCCTGACATCGGTGTTGGGAAACTGCTGGAGTCAGTTATCAAGGATGTGATAACAGCACATTTGGAAAGTGGTGAAATGATCGGACAAAGTCAGCATGGATTTGTGAAAGGAAAATAATGTCTGACGAATCTCATAGAATTTTTTGAGGATGTAACTAGTAGAGTGGATAGGGGAGAACCAATGGATGTGGTATATTTGGATTTTCAAAAGGCTTTTGACAAAGTCCCACACAGGAGATTAGCATACAAACTTAAAGCACACGGTATTGGGGGTAAGGTATTGATGTGGTTAGAGAATTGGTTGGCAGGCAGGAAGCAAAGAGTGGAAATAAACGGGACCTTTTCAGAATGGCAGGCAGTGACTAGTGGGGTACCGCAAGGCTCAGTGCTGGGACCCCAGTTGTTTATAATATATGTTAATGACTTAGACGAGGGAATTAAATGCAGCATCTCCAAGTTTGCGGATGGTACGAAGCTGGGCGGCAGTGTTAGCTGTGAGGAGGATGCTAAGAGGATGCAGGGTGACTTGGATAGGTTAGGTGAGTGGGCAAATTCATGGCAGATGCAATTTAATGTGGATATATGTGAGGTTATCCACTTTAGTGGTAAGAAAAGGAAAACAGATTATTATCTGAATGGTGGCCGATTAGGAAAAGGGGAGGTGCAACGAGACCTGGGTGTCATTATACACCAGTCATTGAAAGTGGGCATGCAGGTACAGCAGGTGGTGAAAAAGGCGAATGGTATGCTGGCATTTATAGCGAGAGGATTTGAGTACAGGAGCAGGGAGATACTACTGCAGTTGTACAAGACCTTGGTGAGACCACACCCGGAGTATTGTGTGCAGTTTTGGTCCCCTAATCTGAGGAAAGACATTCTTGCCATAGAGGGAGTACAAAGAAGGTTCACCAGATTGATTCCTGGGATGGCAGGACTTTCATACGAAGAAAGACTAGATCGACTAGGCTTATACTCGCTGGAATTTAGAAAATTGAGGGGGGATCTTATTGAAATGTGTAAAATTCTAAAGGGATTGGACTGGCTCGATGCAGGAAAATTGTTCCCGATGTTGGGGAAGTCCAGAACGAGGGGTCACAGTTTAAGGATAAAGGGGAAGCCTTTTAGGACCGAGATGAGGAAAAACTTCTTCACACAGAGAGTGGTGAATCTGTGGAATTCTCTGCCACGGGAAACAGTTGAGGCCAGTTCATTGGTTATATTTAAGAGGGAGTTAGATATGGCCCTTGTGGCTAAAGGGATCGGGGGTATGTAGAGAAGGCAGGTACAGGGTTCTGAGTTGGATAATCAGCCATGATCATACTGAATAGTAGTGCAGGCTCGAAGGGCCGAATGGCCTACTCCTGCACCTATTTTCTATGTTTCTATTCAGCCAGATTTTCAATCTCCCTCCTGAGTGCCGGTTTGTCACTGTGGGAAAAGGAGTTGACTTTTTGCCAAATAAAAATCAGGACTGGCTTCTCATTATTCCAGGATACGGATGCCACTGGTGTGATAGATAGTCACCATCTGTAGAAATTGTGTATCTTATGTGCAGACACTCCTGTACCGAGTGTCACTTTATGGACATACGATCAATCTATGTATATAAGTTAGCTTATGTATTGATATTTATTAATTTTAATTATCATATTGTCAATGTTCAAAGTACATTTACTATCAAAGTATGTGAACTGTATACGACCCTGAGATTTGTCTTCTTGCAGGTGGCCACAAAGCAAAGGAACCCAACGGAACCCATTAAAAAACTCTGGACAACGAGGACACACAAAAAGAACAAATCAGGCAAACACTAAAAAATAAACAAATAACCGACAGAACATTAACCGCAGAGCCTCCGAAAATGAGTGCACAGTCACAGAACTGTTTCAGCACTGAGACGAGTGAAGCCGGTCCAGGAGCCGACGACTACAGGCCACAGCCATGGTACCAGTTCAATGCTGGGACGAGTGAAGCCGGTCCAGGAGCCGACGACTACAGGCCACAGCCACAGAGTTACTTCAGCACTGAGGCAAGTGCTGATACTTGCAGGCCACAGCTGTGGTCAGTTCAGTGCAAACCCCACGGGGTAGAGAGCTGAATACTGGCTCGTCCTCCTTCCCCCTCAGTCTTTATCATATTTCGCATTTTTGTGCTGTATCGTATCCAGAGAAACAATTATTTTGTTCACCTTTCCACTTGGGCACTGGAAATGACCTTAAACTATCTTGAACTTGTAATTGATGTGAAATATATATGTTTCCCTTGTGAATCCTACCTCGCTGATGTTATGTGCCTACAAGAAAACCTTTCATTGTATTTGTGGATATGACAATAAACTTGACGTTGATAATGGGCTATGAACTGAAAGTGACATCTGAAACTTTTCCAGAGAAATGTGTAAAAAGGTGCCTCATGGATGAGCGACGATGGAGAACGACAGGTCTGTGACCCGGAGAGGATCTCGCCAGGTCGAGGTTGATCCAGAGTGGGGAATGTCTGAACAGACTTAGTGAGTTTTGAAAGATGTAAAACTGCTGAAAGAGTTGTGGAACCAATGAGTTAATAGAACCATTGACACATAGAAAACCTACAGCACAATACAGGCCCTTCAGCCCACAACGCTGTGCTGATCATGTACTTACTTTAGAAATGACCTAGGGTTACCCATAGCCCTCTATTTTTCTAAGCTCCATGTACCTATCCAGGAGTCTCTTAAAAGACCCTATCGTATCTGCCTCCACCACTGTCGCTGGCAGCCCATTCCACGCACTCACCACTCTCTGTGTAAAAAACCTACCCCTGACATCTCCTCTGTACCTGCTTCCAAGCACCTTAAAACTGTGCCCTTTCGTGTTAGCCACTTCAGCCCTGGGAAAAAGCCTCTCATGCGATCAATGCCTCTCATCATCTTGTACTCTCTATCAGGTCACCTCTCATCCTCTGTCGCTCCAAGGAGAAAAGGCCGATTTCACTCAACCTATTCTCGTAAGGCATGCTCCCCAATCCAGGCAACATCCTTGTAAATCTCCTCTGCACCCTTTCTATGGTTTCCACGTCCTTCCTGTAGTGAGGTGACCGGAAATGAGCACAGTACTCCAAGTGGGGTCTGACCAGGGTCCTATGCAGCTGCAACATTACCTCTCAGCTCTTAAACTCAATCCCATGATTGATGAAGGACAATGCACCGTATGCCTTCTTAACCACAGAGTCAACCTGCGCAGCAGCTTTGAGTGTCCTACGGACTCGGACCCCAAGATCCCTCTGATCCTCCACACTGCCAAAAGTTTTACCATTAAAATTACTATTAACATTAATAAAGTCTTACCAAAATGCCATCATATTTGACCTACAAAAATGAACCACCTCACACTTATCTCGGTCGAACGCCATCTGCCACTTCTCAGCCCAGTTTTGCATCCTATCGATGCCTGCTGTAACCTCTGACAGCCCTCCACACTATCCACAACACCTCCAACCTTTGTGTCATCAGCAAATTTACTAACTCATCTCTCTACTTCGTCTTCCAGGTCACTTATAAAAATGCCGAAGAGCAGGGGTCCCAGAACAGATCCCTGAGCCACACCACTGGTCACTGACCTCCATGCAGAATATGACCCGTCTACAAGCACTCTTTGCCTTCTGTGGGCAAGCCAATTCTGGATCACAAAGCAATGTCCCCTTGGATCCCATGCCTCCTTACTTTCTCAATAAGCCTGGCATGGAGAACCTTGTCAAATGCCTTGCTGAAATCCATATACACTACATCTACTGCTCTTCCTTCACCAACGGGTTTAGTCACATCTTCAAAAAATTCAATCAAGTTCGTAAGGCACGACCTGCCTTTGACAAAGCCGTGCTGACTATTCCTGATCATATTATACCTCTCCAAATGTTCATAAATCCTGCCTCTCAGGATCTTTTCCATCAACTTAACAAATTACTCACTGTTCTCTAATTTCCTGGGCTATCTCTACTCCCTTTCTTGAATAAGGGAACAACATCCGCAACCCTCCAATCCTTCGGAACCTCTCCCGTCCCCATTGATGACACAAAGATCATTGCCAGAGACTCAACAATCTCCTCCCTTGCCTCCCACAGTCATCTGGTCCCAGTGATTTATCTAACTCGATGCTTTCCAAAAGCTCCAGCACATCTTCTTTCTTAATGTCTATATACTAAAACTTTTCTGTCCACTGTAAGTCATCCCTACAATCACTAAGGTCCTTTTCTGTAGTGAAAACTGAAGTAAAGTAATTCATTAATTACCTCTGCCATTTCCTCCGGTTCCATACACACTTTTCCACTGTCACACTTGAGTGGTCCTATTCTCTTACGTCTTATCCTCTTGCTCTTCACATATTTGTAGAATGCCTTGGGGTTTTCCTTAATCCTGTCCGCCAAGGCCTTTTTGTGGCCCCTGCTGGCTCTCCTAATTAATCTCCTTCCTGCTAGCCTTATAATCTTCTAGATCTCTGTCATTACCTAGTATTTTCCAACCTTTTGGAGGCTTTTCTTTTCTTCTTGACTAGATTTACAACTAACTTTGTACGCCGCTGTTCCTGTACCCTACCATCCTTTCCCTGTCTCATTGGAACGTACCTATGAAGAACCCCACACAAATATCCCCTGAACATTTGCTACATTTCTTCTGTACATTTCCCTGAGAACATCTGTTCCCATTTTAAGCTTCCAAGTTCCTGCCCGATGATCTCATATTTCCCCTTACTCCAATTAAAGACATTGCTAACTTGTCTCTTCCTATCCCTCTCCAATGCTAAGGTAAAGGAGGTAGAATTGTGATCACTAACTGCAAAATGCTCTCCCACTGAGAGACCTGACACGTGACCAGGTTCATTTCCCAACACCAGGTCAAGGACAGCCTCTCCTCTTGTAGGCTTATCTACATATTGTGTCGATGATGTTTAATGATGTTTGTTATGGGACAGGGTGGTGAACCTTGGAGTTTTTTGAAGGAACAGGAACACTGGAATGGGCAAAGTTGTCTGTGGTGTGGTCTGTCCTCTGATGTCCTCTTGGTTGATCTGTTAACAGTTGCATTGGTGGTTCAGTGGTAGAATTCTCACCTGCCACGCGGGAGACCTGGGTTCGATTCCCAGCCAATGCAGTTCAATGTGCAATCTGTATCTCTTTTGTGTTTGGTGTTTTGTGCATCTCCTTACAGTGGTCAGTGCCCTGGGTTCAATTCCTGCTGCCGTCTTTGTACGTTCTCCATGTGAAATATATAATACCTTCTCTAAATATATAATACCTTCCCTAAATACATAATACCTACTCTGACTTTATATGTTATACTTTCACATGTTTCTTTCAGGGTCAGTGAGGGGTGACATGCTAATCTGGCACTGGAAGTGTTTCAGGTCTTGCGGCCTGTCCCCAGCACATCCCCAGACTGTGTTGCTCGTTGCTGACAACGATGCTTTTCACTGTAAGTTTCGACGTATGTGTGACAAATAATAAATCTCATATTTAATCTTTAATGTTTAATTTAGAGATACAGCATGGTAACATGGAGAGATTAAGGACAGAACTAGACCACTGTCCTACACAGTGGAGATTGTGTCTGATATCATCTGGAGATGACACATTGATCAATTGAGGAGAGCAGAGTCGAAGTTGGAGAGGAAAGGTGGCTGTTCCTGTCAGAACCACTTCCTGCAGCCTCAGAGTCAACTTCTGCCACCACCACGGAGGAGTCACCAGAACCTGACATCGTTTCACAAAACTCACCTGCCGAGCAGGACAGGTGTTAACCCACAAGTAGGAAATCCTGCATAGCAATGAAATCTTTACACCTGAATGGAGAATTTAAAGTTTGCAATGCTGTGGGAGTCTGTACATAGCAGTTGTATTGTATTGGATACTGGGTCTCTAGTTGATGTGTTCGTTCTCCATTGAGTTGGAGTTTATAACTAAACAGGGAGGAGTGTTGTGTGTTTGCAATTTCATGGAAACATAGAAACATAGAAAATCTACAGTACAATACAGGCCCTTCGGCCCACAATACTGTGCTGAACATGTACTTACTTCAGATATTACCTGTGGTTACCCATAGCCCTCTATGTTTCTAACCTCCATGTACCTATCCAGGAGCCTCTAAAAAGACCCTATCGTATCCGCCTCCACCACCACCGCTGCCGGCAGCCCATTCCACACACTCACAACTCTCTGTGTAAAAAACATACCCGGATATTTCCTCTGTACCTGCTTCCAAGCACCTTAAAACTGTGCCCTCTTGTGTAAACCATTTCAGCCCTGGGGAAAAACCTCTGACTATCCACACGATCAATGCCTCTCATCTTATACACCTCTATCAGGTCACCCCTCATCCTCTGTCGCTCCAAGGACTGTTCACTCAACCTATTCTCATAAAGTATGCTCCCCAATCCAGGCAACATCCTTGTAAATCTCCTCTGCATCCCTTTCTACAGTTTCCACATCCTTCCTGTAGTGAGGCAACCAGAACTGAGCACAGTACTCCAAGTGGGGTCTGACCAGGGTCCTATATATCTGTAACATTACCTCTCGGCTCCTAAACTCAATCCTGATGAAGGCCAATACACTGTATGTCTTTTTAAACACAGAGTCAACCTACGTAGCAGCTTTGAGTGTCCTTTGGACTTGGACCCCAAGATCCCTCTGATCCTCCACACTGCCAAATGTCTTAACATTAATACTATATTCTGCCATCATATTTGACCTACCAAAATAATCCACCTCACATTTATCTGCCTTGAACTCCATCTGCGACTTCTCAGTACAGTTTTTCATCCTGTCAATGTCCCGCTGTAACATCTGACAGCCCTCCACACTATCCATGACACCCCCAACCTTTGTGTCATCAGCATATTTACCAACCCATCCCTCCACTTCCTCATCCAGGTCATTTATAAAAATCACAAAGAGTAAGGGTCCCAGAACAGATCCCAGAGGTACACTACCGGTCACCAACTTCCATGCAGAATATGACCCTCCTACAACTACTCTTTGCCTTCTGTGGGCAAGCCAGTTCTGGATCCACAATGTGCCCTTGTATCCAATGTCTCCTTACTTTCTCAATAAACCTTGCATGGGGTACCTTATCAAACGCCTTGCTGAAATCCATATACACTACATCTACTGATCTACCTTCATCAATGTGTTTAGTCACATCCATAAAAAATTCACTCAGGCTCGTAAGGCACGACCTGCCTTTGCCAAATCCATGCTGACTATTCCTAGTCAAATTATGCCTCTCCAAATGTTCATAAATCTTGCCTCTCAGGAGCTTTTCCATCAACTTTCCAACCACTGAAGTAAGACTCACTGGTCTATAATTTCCTGGGCTATCTCTACTTACTTTCTTAAATAAGGGAACAACATCTGCAACCCTCCAATCCTCCGGAACCTCTCCCATCCCCATTGATGATGCAAAGATCATTGCCAGAGGCTCAGCAATCTCTTCCCTCACCTCCCACAGTAGTCGGGGTACATCTCATCTGGTCCCAGAGACTTACTCAACATGATGCTTTCCAAAAGCTCCAGCACATCCTCTTTCTTAATGTTGTGACGAGAATACACATAAATTAAGATGTTTGCTGGCCTGGGCTAGCACCAGTGGCATCAGCAGTTGGTCTGCCACCTGTCCTCAGGGGAGGGAGAGATAAGGAACAATGAAGCAGCATTTGGAGATGTTAATGAAGGAGCCATCAGTCTGGGTATTGTCAAGAGCGGCTCCCCCTTTGAACCCTGAACTGTTTGAAGTGATGGACCGGCGATCTGGAGACGTGTAATGAAGGGACGGGAGAGAGAGCTGTCTAGAATGGCTCCCCCTTTGAACCCTGAACTGTTTGAAGTGATGGACAGGCGATACCCCAGCAGGGGGATCAAAAAGGACAGGTTCGCTAAGGCAGGAGACAAACGACACCCGAGGTAACGAGACCCTGGAAGCGGTGCGCCTCTCACAAGTCGGTGGGAAGCTCTTGGACGGCTGATCGGGGGATCAGCCTTAAACGCACAGGGTGGAAAGGTACGATCAGCGGGAACCCAGTGTGTGTCCACCCTTGCTTGGGTGCCGAGTTCACTGCAGAGGATCGACCGCATCTGGAGGAGGGGTCACAGTCGGTGACCTCAGGTGATATCACAAAGGAAGCTGCTTGTGAGCAAATATCGCCGGTCTGTGAGTGGAAGCTGTTCTGAATGATCAGTCGTTCTCGTTCTCTCTCTCCCTCCCCCCACGTTGTCCATCGCCATGGCAACGATTACTGCGAACTGAACTAAATTGGACTGAACTTTGTGTCACTTTGAAATTAGTCATTTACCCCTAGACAACGATAGAGCTTGATTGATCCTGTTATCTTAATTCTGTGCACATGTGTGTTTATCATTGCTGAACTGTTGCATTTATTATCCTTTCGATTACTGTGTTGCTTGTTTCTTTAATAAAACTTTCTTAGATCTAGTAATCCAGACTCCAACTGAGTGATCCATTTCTGCTGGTTTGGCAACCCAGTTACGGGGTACATAACAATGTCTATATGCTCAAGCTTTTCAATCCGCTGTAAGTCATCCCTACAATCGCCAAACTCCTTTTCCGTAGTGAATACTGAAGCAAAGTATTCATTAAGAGTCTCTGCTACCTCCTCCAGTTCCATACACAATTTTCCACTGTCACAGTATTCTCTCATGTCTTAACCTCTTGCTCTTCACATACTTGTAGAATGCCTTGGGGTTTTCCTTAATCCAGTCCGCTCCTTCTGGCTCTCCTAATTTCATTCTTAAACTCCTTTCTGCTCGCCTTATAATCTTTTAGATCTCTATCATTATCTAGTTTTTTGAACCTGAATTTCAATAATGTTTTAGTAATCTTGTCATATTGTTTGATGAAGCATTCTTGTTCATTTAAATAATTAGTTACGGATTATATGTAAAATTACGTGAGTTTCATATGTCATCACACTATCATGTGATACAGGTGAACCTCGCTTAAAGTAAACACCAAGTTAGACCCACATTTTCGCATTTCCCAGTCTTCCTTTGAACTAGTTTAATGTTTTGAAGTTACAAAGCATACCATTTCCGGTTCTGAACATTGGTGGTTACTTACCAGGCTGTGATACAACGAGCCAGGATTCTCTCCACTGTGCATTTTGTCAAAGTTTTTTGGTGACATGACAAAGCTGCACAAACTTCTAAGAAAGGAGAGATGCCATTGTGTCTTCTTAGTGCTCGGTCTTACGTACTGGTCCCAGGGCAGATCCTCTGATGTGATAACGGAAAGAGATTTAAAGTTACTGACCCTCCCCAGCTCTGATCTCCCAATGACGACCCCCAGCTTCCATCTCGTGTAATCAATCATCAGCTCTTTGATTTTGCTGACGTTGAGTGAGAGGTTGTTGTTGTTGCACCATTCAGCCAGATTTTCAATCTCCCTCCTGAGTGCCGGTTTGTCACTGTGGGAAAAGGAGTTGACGTTTTCCCAAATAAAAATCTGGACTGGCATCTCATTATTCCAGGATGCAGATGCCACTGATGTGATAGATAGTCACCATCTGTGAAAATTGTGTCGGTTATGTGCAGACACTCCTGTACCGAGTGTCACTTGCCAGTTCAGCACTGAGGCAAGTGCTGATTCGTGCAGACCACAGCTGTGGGCAGTTCAGTGCTAACCCCATGGGGTAGTGAGCTGATCACTGGCTCGTCCTCCTTCCCCCTCAGCCTTTATCATATTCGTCCCGACACGCCACGGCGGCCTGTCGTTCCACCTGGTGGTGAGGGAGGTCCCCAGTGGACGTCCCTTTACGAGGGGGTTCTTTCCATGCACCTGGGGGGTCTGGGGTGGAGGCTGCTGCATAGAGCGGTGCCCTGCAACATGTCCTTCAGTTTGTACACGGATATCCCACCTGCACGTCACTTCTGTGGGCTGGAGGTGACTGTATACTATATGTACATGGAGTGTGTGAGGCTGCAGCCCCTTTTGCGTATCTGTGTGGGCTGCTTCTCACCTTCTGGTTGCATTTTAGCCTCACCACATTTATATACGGTCATTCAGTAAGGAGGGGGGCACGGAGGGATGAGGATGTCCTTGTCAACTTGCTCCTGGGGCTGGCGAAATCAGCCACCCGAGGGTCTTGGAAACGGGTGGTGAGTGGATCTGCCCGGGTAGATTGCCTAGCAATGTTTAGGGGGTATGTTTGTGCCCGGGTAAATATTGTGAAGGAACAGGCGTTATCCACGGCGACCATAGAGGGGTTCCGTGACCATTGGGTTCCACGTGGGGTTATTGCCATCATTGACAGAGATAGAAACATTTTAGTTTACTGTGTATTGTCTATTTGTTATGTAGTAATCATGTTAGTCCCTGTTTTGCATATAAATCACTGAATTTGTAATAAAGATATTTTGTAGATAATAAAGCCTTTATCATATTTTGTTTTTTTGTGCATCAGATCCAGAATAACAATTCTTCCACTTGTGCACTGGAAATGACCTTAAACTATCTTGAACTTGTAATTGATGTGAAATATATATGTTTCTCTGGTGAATCCTACCTTGCCGATTTTATGTGCCTGCAAGATTGTTTGTGAATATGACAATAAACTCGACGTTGATAATGGGCTATGAACTGAAAGTGACATCTGGAAATTTTGAAGAGAAATGTGTAAAAAGGAACACTGGAATGGGCAAAGTTGTGTGTGGTGTGGTCTGTCCTCTGATGTACTTAGTTTGGTTGATCTGTTAACAGTTGCATTGGTGGTTCAGTGGTAGAATTCTCGCCTGCCACGCGGGAGACCTGGGTTCGATTCCCAGCCAATGCAGTTAAATGCTTTGAGTGTTCAATACTCAGTGTTCAGTCTTCATCTCTTTACAGTCTTTGTACGTTCTCCCTGTGAAATATAATACCTTCTCTTTACAACTATGTCATACTCTGACTTTGTATGTTATACTTTCACACGTTCCTTTTAGGGTTAGTGAGGGTGACATGCTATTCTGGCAGTGTCCTGTACGGTCCTGGTGACTTATCCAACTTGATGCTTTCCAAAAGCTCCAGCACATCCTCTTCCTTAATATCTACATGCTCAAGCTTTTCAGTCCACTGCAAGTCATCCCTACAATCACCAATATCCTTTTCCGTAGTGAATACTGAAGCAAAGTACTCATTAAGTTTCTCTGCTATCTCCTCCAGTTCCATACACACTTTTCCACTGTCACTCTTGATTGGTCCTATTATCTCACATCTTATCCTCTTGCTGTTCACATACTTGTAGAATGCCTTGGGGTTTTCCTTAATCTTGTCCGCCCAGGCCTTTTTGTGGCCCCTTCGGCCTCTCCTAATTTCATTCTTAAGCTCCTTCCTGCTAGCATTATAATCTTCTAGATCTCTATCATTACCTAGTTTTTTGAACCTTTCGTAAACTTTTCTTTTCTTCTTGACGAGATTTACAACAGCCTTTGTATACCACAGTTCCTGCAGCCTACCATCCTTTCCCTGTATCATTGGAATGTACCTATTCAGAACTCCATGTAAATATCCTCTGAATATCCAAAACATTGTTCCGTACATTTCCCTGAGAACATCTGTTCCCAATTTATGCTCCCAAGGTCCTGCCCAATAGCCTCATATTTCCCCTTACTCCAATTAAATGTTTTCCTAACTTGTCTGTTCCCATCCTTCTCCAATGCTATGGTATAGGAGATAGAATTGTGATCACTATCTGCAAAATGCTCTCCCACTGAGAGACCTGACACCTGACCAGGTTCATTTCCCAATACCAGATCAAGTACAGCCTCTCCCAGGGGTGGTGCTAAGGTGGTACTAACTGGTGCTATAACACCAGCAGAAATTACAGTAGCACCACCATAGCACCACCAAGAAATTAACTGAAATTTGTCCACTCTACACTTCTCCTTATTCGTTCGTTGTCAATGTCTTGCCGTTGCTGCCTTCAGATCAGTTAAGCTGATCTAAGGTCACTTAAGGTGGTGATGTCACTCACTCTCACTCACGCGAGAGATTGTTAGTATACATCCAGGCGCAGATACGTGAACTCGCGAGTCTAACGGATGCGACACACACACACACACACACACACATTGTGCTTTTACAAGCTAGCGTGGGCCTGGCACGTGTATTATTTTGGCTGGCGTGAAAAATGGTTTCGAGTTTTAGTGAGAAAATGACCTCATCCAGAGGAATCAGTGGTGTCTCAGCCTGAGCCTGTCTTAATTGAAAGTGACATGCAGAAAGAAATAAGTGGGGATGAGGACGACAACAGTTCATCGAGGGAGTGTGAGGGCGAAGTAGAGGAACACGAAATGGAACGGGATTCGGAAGAGATCGTGGATGAAGCTGCTCCAAGTTCTAGTGGGAATACTGTTAGCGATGTTAGCCAGCAGCCTGAGGAAGGATCCCGTCGGCCAGCATTGAAAACGTACCCTTCACTGCTTACAACAGTTTGGCAATCAGCAAAGGAGTTTTATTCGTGGCTGGTTTGACTGGCTGGGATATTCGATCACAAAGATACTGCGTTCTGCTTCGCATGCAGGCATTTCCCGTGTGGAGGACATGGGTTCCATTCTGAGTCTACCTTCACTGTCACCGGTTACCACAACTGGCGGAAAGCTACAACAGCTTTCAAAACCCACCATGTAAGTGCAGCTCATAAGTTTGCGATGGAGGCATGGGCTGAATTCAGATTGAGAAACAAAACGGTTCAAGATTGGGAAATATGCTTGACAAAGGACATGCAAAGATTGTCCAAGAAAATCGTGAGTCTATGAGAGCACTGGTTGAGTCTCTGCCAAGGCATTCCCCAGCGAGGACACCGGGAGGATAATGGATCTGGCAATAGGGGAATCTTTGTTGAGTTGCTCAGTGTAATTGGACATTTTGATAAGACTGTAGCTAAAAAAAATAGAGGACAATCCTGGAAATGCAAAAAAAAAACACCCATCACGGTATCCAAAATGAAATTATGGGTATTATGGCAGATATGGTTAGACGTCAAATCAGTGCAGAAGTTGAGGAGGCTGGACGTTTTGCCATCATGACGGATGAAAGTAAAAACTTGAGTAAAAGGGAGCAAATATCAGTGGTGGTGCGGTATTTGAATAACAAAACAGTGCGTGAAGAATTCTTGCACTTCACTCCAGCAGAAGGGTTGGATGCAGAGTCACTTCTTAAACGCATTGAACAGACGCTCGCCCAGCGTGTTATTGATCAGAACACGTGTATAGGTCAGTGTTATGACCGGGTGGCAGTGATGCCCGGGTGCGATGACGGGGTACAAGAGAGGTTCAGGAAAGAGGTCCCGCAGGCATTATATATACACTGCCATGCTCACAGACTTAATCCTGTTTTAGTGGATGTTGTGAGCAATGTACAACACGCGGGTGGGTGAGTATTTTGACACTGTGCAGCTGCTTTACAACTTCTTTTCAAACTCTGTTACCCACGATCTTTTCATAAGGAAACAGAGAGAACTGGAATCAACTGCACAGCCCGTGGAGTTGAAGAAATTGTCAGAAACACGCTGGGCATGGCAGTAAACAGTTTTGTGGGCTATAAGGAAATCACTCCCTGCCATTCTAGCTACGCTACAGGATATTATGGGTCAACCAAATGCACGGAAGAAAACGGAGGCCAGAGCTCTAAATGGACTGATTGACGAGCAGTTTGCTTTACCTCTCACTCTGTTTGAGGATTTATTCCGAGTCACCAAGTTCATGTCAGACCAGCTCCAATCTCCCAGTTTGGAGCTTTCATCCGCTGTGGACTTGGCTCAGTCTGTTATCGATGCACTCTCAGCAAAACGGGGAGAGGAATCATGGAGTGAAATTCAGGCAAGAGCTCGGGACCTGTGCATCAAGGCCGGTGTACAGAGCAGACCACATGAAAGGAGACGGGCCCAGCCACTCCGCCGCCTACATGATTTTGTTGTTGAGGCCCAAACTGAACGCACACCTGTCACATCCTCTGATGACCTTCGCAACCACTGTTTGTATTCAGTAATCGACAGACTTTTGACTGAAATGAAAAGATGGTTCTTAATTGGGTGTTCTGACTGGAGTCTCAGCATTGAGTCCCAAACACAAGTTCTTCCCAGAGAAGAATTGTCTTTGGCCAATGGCCCAATACTATGGAGTGACTGAAGTGAACCTGACTGCAGAGCTACATCAGGTTCGGCGTCTGCTGGAAACAAAACAAAAGCAAGGACAGGCAGTGAATGACACAGTGGAATTTCTATCTCCAATGAGACCCGACCGCGATGCATTGATAGATTTATACAAACTAATCTGCATATCACTGACTCTACCTCATGCAAATGGAGTTTCTCTTGCTCAGACGCCTGATAAACTGCTAAGGAACAGCAGCGGCGATGCTCGGAACAGCAATTGGCTCTGTTGGCCATAAACAGCCAGAGAACCAAAGCACTTGACATCCAGAAAATCATTGGTACTTTCGCCACCAATCACAACAACAGACGGACTGTGCTTTTCTGAAAACATCAATGGAGAGTGCAGTTGCTCTTTTTTAAAATTTGGGACAAAACTAATGCTGATTATTACTATCATTTTGTGATAGATACCCCATAGTCCTTATGTTTCCTGCAAATCCTAAAATATTACATTTACTGCTATTAAGCCTACTGGTTTTGCCTTAGACTTCCAAGCGGTGATTCTGTTGATTTTTGTTGTAAATTCAGTAGCCGAATTAATTGAGGTATTGCATGGTCAGAGTACGATTTGTCCAACTCCTGGTAAAGCCTTGCATCTGTTGTTTGCCTTATTTGACTTTAATAACGGTGTATCTTTTGGCCTTGTCTGTCTGTGTAATGCGAATAGTAGCGGATATTGTGGGTTAGTGTTGTGTTTTTCAGTTGGAAAGCACGCATTTGATGCTGATCACGGGATTGGTGCGTGATTCACATTGTGCGCTATGGGTCGGGTGCTTTGTTGGTTTGTTTGTTTGTAGGCTCTGTGTAGCCTGGGTTGTCTCCAAAGCTGTTGACACTGTCACAGTTCACTTCTATATTAGATCTACCAATTGCTGTTGCTTGTGAATCAACAGAGGCGTTTATAGTAGGCACATAATGCTTGAAACTGACTTTTGGACGCCATGCGTCTGGCCTTGCAAATACATGTTACCATACAGCACATCCTTCAGCACCATCACTGTGTAATTCAGCCCCACTGCAGCACCAGCAAGAGAAAATCTCTGGCGCCGCCACAGGCCTCTCCTCTTGCAGGCTTATGTACATATTATGTCAATGATGTTTAATGATGTTTGTTATGGGACAAGGTGGTGAACCTTGGAGTTTTTTAAAGAAACAGGATCACTGGAATGGGCAAAGTTGTGTGTGGTGTGGTCTGACCTCTCATGTACATAATTTGGTTGATTTGTTAACAGTTGCATTGGTGGTTCAGTGGTAGAATTCTCGCCTGCCACGCGGGAGACCTGGGTTCGATTCCCAGCCAATGCAGTTCAGTGCTTAGGGTGCGGTAGTGTAATGTAGTGTTCAGTGTACATCTCTTTACAGTGACCAGTGTCTTTGGTCCCATTCCTGCTGCTGTTCTCACTGTGAAATATAATACCTTCTCTTTACAACTATTCCATACTCTGACTTTGTATGTTATACTTTCACACGTTCCTTTCAGGGTCAGTGAGGGTGACATGCTAATCTGGCACAGGAAGTGTTTCAACTCTCGCGGCCTGTCCCCAGCACATCCCCAGACTGTGTTGCTCGTTGCTGCAAACGATGCTTTCCACTGTATGTTTTGATTTATGTCTGACAAATAAAGCTCATATTTAATCTTTAATGTTTAATTTAGATATATAGAATGGTAACATGGAGAGATTAAGGACAGAACTAGACCACTGTCCTACACAGTGGAGATTGCGTCTGATATCATCTGGAGATGACACATTGATCAGTTGTGGAGAGCAGAGTCGAAGTTGGAGAGGAAAGGTGGCTGTTCCTGTCAGAACTACTTCCTGCAGCCTCAGAGTCAACTTCTGCCACCACCACGGAGGAGTCACCAGAACCTGACATCGTTTCACAAAACTCACCTGCCGAGCAGAAAAGACATCAATAGACAATAGGTGCAGGAGTAGGCTATTCGGCCCTTCGAGCCAGCACCACCATTCACTGTGATCATGGCTGATCATCCACAATCAATACCCCATTCCTGCGTTCTCCCCATATCCCTCGACTCCGCTATCATTAAGCGCTCTATCTAACTCTCACTGGAAGCATCCAGAGAATCGGCTTCCACTGCCTTCTGAGGCAGAGCATTCCACAGATCCACAACCCTCTGGGTGAAAAAGGTTTTCCTCAACTCTGTTCTAAATGGCCTACCCCTTATTCTTAAACTGTGGCCTCTGGTTCTAGACTCACCCAACATCGGGAACATGCTTCCTGCCTCTAGCGTGTGCAATCCCTTAATAATCTTATATGTTTCATTCAGATTCCCTCTCATCCTTCTAAATTCCAGTGTATACAAGCCCAGTTGCTCCAATCTTTCGACATATGACAGTCCCGCCATCCCGGGAATAACCCAGTGAACCTACGCTGCACTCCCCCAATAGCAAGAATGTCCTTCCTCAAATTTGGAGACCAAAACTGTACACAATACTCCACGTGTGGTCTCACTAGGGCCCTGTACAGCTGCAGAAGGACCTCTTTGCTCTTATACTCAATTCCCCTTGTTATGAAGGCCAGCATGCCATTAGCTTTCTTCACTGCCTGCTGTACTTGCATGCTTGCTTTCAGTGACTGATGTACAAGAACACCTAGATCTTGTTGTGCTTCCCCTTTTCCTAACTTGACTCCATTTAGATAATAATCTGCCTTCCTGTTCTTACCACCAAAGTGGATAACCTCACATTTATTCACATTAAACTGCATCTGCCAGGCATCTGCCCACTCACCAAACCCGTCCAAGTCACCCTGCATTCTCATAACATCCTCCTCACATTTCACACTGCCACCCAGCTTTGTGTCATCTGCAAATTTGCTAATGTTACTTTTAATCCTTTCATCTAAATCATTAATATATATTGTAAACAGCTGCAGTCCCAGCACTGAACCCTGCGGTACCCCACTGGTCACCGCCTGCCATTCCGAAAGGGACCCGTTAATTGCTACTCTTTGTTTCCTGTCTGCCAACCAATTTTCAATCCATGTCAGTACTCTATCCCCAATACCATGTGCCTTAATTTTGCCCACTAATCTCCTATGTGGGAGCTTATCAAAGGCTTTCTGAAAGTCCAGGTACACTACATCCACTGGCTCTTCCTTGTCCATTTTCATAGTTACATCCTCAAAAAATTCCAGAAGATTAGTCAAGCATGATTTCCCACATCAGTAAGGAATCTTCCATAGCAATGAAATCTTTACACCTGAATGGAGAATTTAAAGTTTACTATGCTGTGGGTGTCTGTACATAGCAGTGGTATTGAATACTGAGTCTATAAATGATGCATTCTCTATTGAGTTGGATTTTATAGCTAAACAGGGAGGAGTGTTGTGTGTTTGCTATTTCATTGAAACATGGAAACATAGAAAACCTACAGCACAATACAGGCCCTTCGGCCCACAATGCTGTGCTGAACATATACTTACTTTAGATATTACTTAGGGTTACCCACAGCCCTCTATTTCTCTAAGCTCCATGTAACTATCCAGGAGCCTCTTAAAAGACCCTATCGTATCTGCTTCCACCACCGTTGCCTGCAGGCCATTCCATGCACTCACCACTCTCTGCGTAAAAAACTTACCCCCGACATCTCCTCTGTACCTGCTTCCAAACACCTTAAAACTGTGCCCTCTCGTGCTAACCATTTCAGCCCTGGGAAAAAAGCCTCTGACTATACACACGATCAATGCCTCTCATCTTATACAACTCTATCAGGTTACCTCTCATCCTCCACTGCTCCATGGAGAAAAGGCCGAGTTCACTCAACCTATTCTCATGAGGCATGCTCCCCAATCCAGGCAACATCCTTGTAAATCTCCTCTGCACCCTTTCTATAGTTTCTACATTCTTCCTGTTGTGAGGTGACCAGAACTGAGCACAATACTCCAAATGGGATCTGACCAGGGTCCTATATTGTCATAAGGTGGTGGCTGGGAACGGACCCAAGTGCAAGACACAGACGCTGAAGTACTAGGGACAGGACTCAGATACAGGGCAAGGGCTAGGACATGGACACAAAAACCAGGAACCTGGAACAGGACTGGACAAGAGAGCTAGGAGCCCTGGCTTGGACTCCGAGCCAGAGACTGGACAAGGACCCAGAACCTGGGTCTTGCCTCTGGCTCGGACCCCAGAACTAGGCAAGGACATGATTTGGCTGGCAGGCAGGACGAGGCTGGAGTCTTCAGACTTGAGGAGAGGCTTGAGACCAGAGACTTGGGGCGAGGCTTGAGGCTTGGGGTCTTGAAGCTCCTCCTGGGCAGGGCGCGGTACTCCTGGGCAGGATGCGGATCTCCACCTGACGGAGGCGAGGGACAGGAAGGGACAGAATCCACTGCAGGGTAACAGCAATCTGGCCTGACTTACCCGACGGCGGCAAGGGACATGAAGGGACAGAATCCACTGCAGGGTTACTGCAATCTGGCCTGGCTTACCCAATGGAGGCAAGGGACAGGAAGGGAGCTAGGTTCAGGGTGGATCCAAGACAAGACTTCAGGCGAGACGAGGCGAGAGTTATCAGCAAGACAAGGCAAGGCTTCAGGCAATGCAAGGCGAGACAAGAACTTCAGGCGAGGCGAGAGTTACTGGCAAGACAAGGCAAGGCTTCAGGCAATGCAAGGCGAGACAAGAACTTCAGGCGAAGCGAGAGTTACCGGCAAGACAAGGCAAGGCTTCAGGCGAGGAAACAGAAGGCAGAGGTTAGGAGTAAGGACAAGAACAATCCAGCAGCCATGCCCTGGTCTCTGAAGGTATTTATGCAGCCAGCTCCAATGAACATCAGCTGCCTCAATTGCTGCTCAACAGGAACAGAAACAGGGTAGACAGGAAAACCTAGAGCAAGGGTCGATGGACCAGACCGTGAATCGGAATGTGGACTACACAGACTGGACCATGACATATATAGATGCAACATTACCTCTCGGCTCTTGAACTCAATCCCACGGTCGATGAAGGCCAATCCACCGTATGCCTTCTTAACCACAGAGTCAACCTGCACAGCAGCTTTGAGTGTCCCATGGGCTCAGACCCCAAGATCCCTCTGATCTTCCACACTGCCAAGAGTCTTACCATTAATACTATAATCTGCCATCATACTTCACCAACCAAAATGAACCACCTTACACTTATCTGTGTTGAATTCCATCTGCCACTTCTCAGCCCAGTTTTGCATCTCATCGATGTCCCACTGTAACCTCTGACAGCCCTCCACACTATCCACAACACCCCAACCTTTGTGTCATCAGCAGACTTACTAACCTACCCCTCCACTTCCTCATCCAGGTCATTTATAAAATCACAAGAGAAGGAGTCCCAGAACAGATCCCTGAGGCACACCACTGGTCACCGAACTCTGTGCAGAATATGACCCATCTACAACCACTCTTTGCCTTCTGTGAGCAAGCCAGTTCTGGATCCACAAAGCAATGTCCCCTGTATCCCATGCCTCCTGACTTTCTCAATAAGCCTGGCATGGGGTACCTTACCAATACCTTGCTGAAAATCATATACACTATATCTACTGATCTACCTTCATCAATCTGTTTAGTCACATCCTCAAAAAATTAAATCAGGCTCATGAGGCACGACCTGCCTTTGACAAAGCCATGCTGACTATTCCTAATCTCATTATGCCTCCTCAAATGTTCATAAATCCTGCCTCTCAGGATCTTTTCCATCAATTTACCAACCACTGAAGTAAGACTCACTCGCCTATAATTTCCTGGGCTATCTCTACTCCCTTTCTTGAATAATGGAACAACATCTGCAAACCTCCAATCTTCAGGAACCTCTCCTGTCCCGATTAATGATGCAAGGATCATTGCCAGAGGCTCAGCAATCTTTTCCCTTGCCTCCCACAGTAGCCTGGGGTATATCTCATCTGGTCCCGGAGACTTATCCCACTTGATGCTTTCCAAAAGCTCCAGCACATCCTCTTTCTTAATATCTACATGCTCAAGCTTTTCAGTCTGCTGCAAGTCATCCCTACAATCACCAAGACCCTTTTCCTTAGTGAATACTGAAGTAAAGTATTCATTAAGTACCTCCGCCATCTCCTCCAGTTCCAGACACACTTTTCCACTCTCACACCTGATTGGTCCTATTCTCTCACATCTTATTCGCTTAGCTGTAGAATGCCTTGGGGTTTTCTTTAAACCTGTCCGCCAAGGCCTTCTCATGGCCCCTTCTGGCTCTCTAATTTCATTCTTAAACTCCTTCCTGCTAGCCTTATAATCTTCTAGATCTTGATCATTACCTAGTTTTTTGAACCTTTCGTAAGCTTTTCCTTTCTTCTTGATTAGATTTACAACAGCCTTTGTACACCACCGTTCCTGTAGCCTACCATCCTTTCCCTGTCTCATTGGAATGTACCTATTCAGAACTCCAGGCAAATATCCTCTGAACATCTGAAACATTGTTCCGTACATTTGCCTGAGAACATCTGTTCCCAATTTATGCTTCCAAGATCCTGCCCAATAGCCTCATATTTCCCCTTACTCCAATTAAACATTTTCCTAATTTGTCTGTTCCTATCCCTCTCCAATGCTATGGTAAAGGAAATAGAATTGTGATCACTATCTCCAAAATGCTCTCCCACTGAGAGACCTGACACGTGACCAGGTTCATTTCCCAACACTAGATCAAGTACAGCCTCTCCTCTTGCAGGCTTATGTACATATTGTGTCAATAATGTTTAATGATGTTTGTTATGGGACAAGGTGGTGAACCTTGGAGTTTTTTGAACGAACAGGAACACTGGAATGGGCAAAGTTGTGTGTGGTGTGGTCTGTTCTCTGATGTACTAAACTTGGTTGATTTGTTAACAGTTGCATTGGTGGTTCAGTGGTAGAATTCTCACCTGCCACGCGGGAGACCTGGGTTCGATTCCCAGCCAATGCAGTTCAATGTGTGTGGTAGTGTAATGTGCATCTCTTTAGTGTTCAGTGTGCATCTCTTTACTGTGTCAGTGACCTTGGTCCCATTCCTGCTCCTGCTGCTGTCTTTGTACATTCTCCCTGTGAAATATAATGCCTTCTCTTTACAACTATTCCATACTCTGACTTTGTATGTTATACTTTCACATGTTCCTTTCAGGGTCAGTGAGGGTGACATGCTAATCTGGCACTGGAAGTGTTTCAGGTCTTGCGGCCTGTCCCCAGCACATCCCCAGACTGTGTTGCTCGTTGCTGCCAACGATGCTTTTCACTGTAAGTTTCGACGTATGTGTGACAAATAAAGCTCATATATAATCTTTCATGTTTAATTTAGAGATACAGCATGGTAACATGGAGAGATTAAGGACAGAACTAGACCACTGTCCTACACAGTGGAGATTGTGTCTGATATCATCTGGAGATGACATATTGATCAGTTGTGGAGAGCAGAGTCGAAGTTGGAGAGGGAAGGTGGCTGTTCCTGTCAGAACCACTTCCTGCAGCCTCAGAGTCAACTTCTGCCACCACCACGGAGGAGTCACCAGAACCTGACATCGTTTCACAAAACTCACCTGCCGAGCAGAACAGGTGTTAACCCACAAGTAGGAAATCCTGCATAGCAATGAAATCTTTACACCTGAATGGAGAATTGAAAGTTTACTATGCTGTGGGTGTCTGTATATAGCAGTTGTATTGTATTGTATATTGGGTCTGTAGTTGATGCGTTCTCCATTGAGTTGGAGTTTACAGCTAAAAAGGGAGGAGTGTTGTGTGTTTGCAATTTCATAGAAACATAGAGAACCTTCAGCAGAATACAGCGAGCCAGGATTCTCTCTACTGTGCATTTTGTCAAAGTTTTTTGGTGACATGTCAAATCTGCAGAAACTTCTAAGAAAGGAGAGATGCCATTGTGTCTTCTTAGTGCTCGGTCTTACGTACTGGTCCCAGGGCAGATCCTCTGATGTGATAACGCAAAGAGATTTAAAGTTACTGACCCTCCCCAGCTCTGATCTCCCAATGACGACCCCCAGCTTCCATCTCGTGTAATCAATCATCAGCTCTTTGATTTTGCTGACGTTGAGTGAGAGGTTGTTGTTGTTGCACCATTCAGCCAGATTTTCAATCTCCCTCCTGAGTGCCGGCTTGTCACTGTGGGAAAAGGAGTTGACGTTTTCCCAAATAAAAATCTGGACTGGCATCTCATTATTCCAGGATGCAGATGCCACTGGTGTGATAGATAGTCACCATCTGTGAAAATTGTGTCGGTTATGTGCAGACACTCCTGTACCGAGTGTCACTTGCCAGTTCAGCACTGAGGCAAGTGCTGATTCGTGCAGACCACAGCTGTGGGCAGTTCAGTGCTAACCCCACGGGGTAGTGAGCTGAACACTGGCTCGTCCTCCCTCCCCCTCAGCCTTTATCATATTCGTCCCGACACGCCACGGCGGCCTGTCGTTCCACCTGGTGGTGAGGGAGGTCCCCAGTGGACGTCCCTTTATGAGGGGGTTCTTCCCATGCACCTGGGGGGTCTGGGGTGGAGGCTGCTGCATAGAATGGTGCCCTGCAATACGTTCTGCAGTTTGTACATGGATATCCCACCTGCACGTCACTTCTGCGGGCTGGAGGTGACCGTGTACCAGAGGTACATGGAGTGTGTGAGGCTGCAGCCCCTTTTTGCGTATCTGTGTGGGCTGCTTCTCACCTTCTGGTTGCATTTTAGCCCCACCCTATTTGTATATGGTCATTCAGTAAGGAGGGGGGCACGGAGGGATGAGGATGTCCTTGTCAACTTACTCCTGGGGCTGGCGAAATCAGCAACCCGAGGGTCTTGGAAACGGGTGGTGGGTGGATCTGCCCGGGTAGATTGCCTAGCAATGTTTAGGGGGTATGTTCGTGCCCGGGTAAATATTGTGAAGGAACACGCGTTATCCACGGCGACCATAGAGGGGTTCCGTGACCATTGGGCTCCACGGGGAGTTATTTCCATTATTGATAGAGATGGAAACATCTCAGTTTAATGTGTGTTGTCTATTTGTCATGTAGTAATCATGTTAGTCCCTGTTTTGTATATATAGCACAGTTTTTCTAATAAAGATATTTTGTAGATAATAAAGCCTTTATCATATTTTGTTTTTCTGTGCATCAGATCCAGAATAACAATTATTCCACTTGTGTACTGGAAATGACCTTAAACAATCTTGAACTTGTAACTGATGTGAAGTATATATGTTTCTCCTGTGAATCCTACCTCACTCATGTTTTGTGCCTGCAAGAAAATCTTTCATTGTATTTGTGGATATGACAATAAACTCGACGTTGATAATGGGCTATGAACTGAAAGTGACATCTGAACATTTTGAAGAGAAATGTGTGAAAAGGAACACTGGAATGGGCAAAGTTGTTTCTGGTGTGGTCTGTCCTCTGATGTACATAATTTGGTTGATCTGTTAACAGTTGCATTGGTGGTTCAGTGGTAGAATTCTCGCCCGCCATGCGGGAGACCTGGGTTCGATTCCCAGCCAATGCAGTTCAGTGCTCAGGGTGTGGTAGTGCAATGTGCATCTCTTTAGTGTTCAGTGTGCATCTCTTTACTGTGTCAGTGACCTTGGTCCCATTCCTGCTGCTGTCTTTCTACGTTCTCCCCGTGAAATATAATACCTTCTCTTTACAACTATTATATACTCTGACTTTGAATGTTATACTTTCACATGTTCCTTTCAGGGTCAGTGAGGGTGACATGCTAATCTGGCACAGGAAGTGCTTCAACTCTTGCGGCCTGTCCCCAGCACATCCCCAGACTGTGTTGCTCGTTGCTGCCAACGATGCTTTTCACTGTACATTTCGACGTATGTGTGACAAATAAAGCCCATATTTAATCTTTAATCTTTAATTTAGAGATACAGCATGGTAACATGGAGAGATTAAGGACAGAACTAGACCACTGTCCTACACAGTGGAGATTGCGTCTGATATCATCTGGAGATGACACATTGATCAGTTGTGGAGAGCAGAGTCGAAGTTGGAGAGGAAAGGTGGCTGTTCCTGTCAGAACTACTTCCTGCAGCCTCAGAGTCAACTTCTGCCACCACCACGGAGGAGTCACCAGAACCTAACATCGTTTCACAAAACTCACCTGCCGAGCAGAAAAGACATCAATAGACAATAGGTGCAGGAGTAGGCCATTCGGCCCTTCGAGCCAGCACCACCATTCACTGTGATCATGGCTGATCATCCACAATCAATACCCCATTCCTGCGTTCTCCCCATATCCCTCGACTCCGCTATCATTATGCGCTCTAACTAACTCTCACTGGAAGCATCCAGAGAATCGGCTTCCACTGCCTTCTGAGGCAGAGCATTCCACAGATCCACAACTCTCTGGGTGAAAAAGGTTTTCCTCAACTCTGTTCTAAATGGCCTACCCCTTATTCTTAAACTGTGGCCTCTGGTTCTAGACTCCCCCAACATCGGGAACATGTTTCCTGCCTCTAGCGTGTGCAATCCCTTAATAATCTTATATGTTTCAATCAGATGCCCTCTCATCCTTCTAAATTTCAGTGTATACAAGCCCAGTCGTTCCAATCTTTCAACATATGACAGTCTTTCCATCCCAGGAATTAACCTCGTGAATCTGTGCTGCACTCCCTCAATAGCAAGAGTGTTCTTCCTCAAATTTGGAGACCAAAACTGCACACAATCTCACCAGGGCCCTGTACAACTGCAGAAGGATCTCTTTGTTCCTATACTCAACTCCCCTTGTTATGAAGGCCAACATGCCATGAACTTTATTCACTGCCTGCTGTACCTGCATGCTTACTTTTAGTGACTGATGAACAAGGACACCTAGATCTCGTTGTACTTCCCCTTGTCCTAACTTGCAACCACTCAGATAGTAATCTGTCTTCCTGTTCTTGCTACCAAAGTGGATAACCTCACATTTATCTACATTAAACTGCATCTGCCATGCATCTGCCCACTCACCCAACCTGTCCATCTGTTCCCAATTTATGCTTCCAAGGTCCTGCCCAATAGCCTCATATTTCCCCTTACTCCAATTAAACGTTTTCCAACTTGTCTGTTCCTATCCCTCTCCAATGCTATGGTAAAGGAGATAGAATTGTAATCACTATCTGCAAAATGCTCTCCCACTGAGAGACCTGATACTTGATAAGGTTTCTTTCCCAATACTAGATCAAGTACAGCCTCTCCTCTTGTAGGGTTATGTACATATTGTGTCAATAATGTTTAATTATGTTTGTTATGGGACAAGGTGGTGAACCTTGGAGTTTTTTGAAGGAACAGGAACACTGGAATGGGCAAAGTTGTGTGTGGTGTGGTCTGTCCTCTGATGTACTTAGTTTGGTTGATCTGTAACAGTTGCATTGGTGGTTCAGTGGTAGAATTCTCGCCTGCCATGCGGGAGACCTGGGTTCGATTCCCAGCCAATGCAGTTCAGTGCTCAGGGTGTGGTAGTGTAATATGCATCTCTTTAGTGTTCAGTGTGCATCTCTTTACCGTGTCAGTGTCCGGCTGTTGTCTTTGTACGTTCTCCCGGTGAAATATAATACCTTTTCTTTACAACTATTATATACTCTGACTTTGTATGTTATACTTTCACATGTTCCTTTCAGGGTCAGTGAGGGTGACATGCTATTCTGGCACAGGAAGTGTTTCAACTCACGCGGCCTGTCCGCAGCACATCCCCAGACTGTGTCCTGACGAAGGGTCTCGGCCTGAAATGTCGACTGTACCTCTTCCTAGAGATGCTGCCTGGCCTGCTGTGTTCACCAGCAACTTTGATGTGTGTTGCTTGAATTTCCAGCGTCTGCAGAATTCCTCTTCTTTGCCCAGACTGTGTTGCTCGTTGCTGCCAACGATGCTTTTCACTGTACGTTTTGACGTATGTGTGACAAATAAAGCCCATATTTGATCTTTAATCTTTAATTTAGAGATACAGCATGGTAACATGGAGAGATTAAGGACAGAACTAGACCACTGTCCTACACAGTGGAGATTGCGTCTGATATCATCTGGAGATGACACATTGATCAGTTGTGGAGAGCAGAGTTGAAGTTGGAGAGGAAAGGTGGCTGTTCCTGTCAGAACCACTTCCTGCAGCCTCAGAGTCAACTTTTGCCACCACCACGGAGGAGTTACCAGAACCTGACATCGTTTCACAAAACTCACCTGCCGAGCAGGACAGGTGTTAACCCACAAGTAGGAAATCCTGCATAGCAATGAGATCTTTACACCTGAATGGAGAATTGAAAGTTTACTATGCTGTGGGTGTCTGTATATAGCAGTTGTATTGTATTGTATACTGGGTCTGTAGTTGATGCGTTCTCCATTGAGTTGGAGTTTACAGCTAAACAGGGAGGAGTGTTGTGCCTTTGCAATTTCATAGAAACATAGAAAACGTACAGCACAATACAGGCCTTTCGGCCCACAATGTTGTGCTGAACATGTACTTACTTTAGATATTACCTGCGGTTACCCATAGCCCTCTATGTTTCTAACCTCCATGTAACTATCCAGGAGCCTCTAAAAAGACCCTATCCTATCCTCCACCAGCACCGTAGCCGGCAGCACATTCCACACGCTCACCACGCTCTGCGTAAAAAACGTACCCGAATATCTCCTCTGTACCTGCTTCCAAGCTCCTTAAAACTGAGTCCTCTCATGTTAACCATTTCAGCCCTGAGTAAAAGCCTCTGACTATCCACATGATCAATGCCTCACATCTTATACACCTCTATCAGGTCACCTCTCATCCTCCACTACTCCACGGAGAAAGGCCGAGTTCACTCAATCTATTCTCATAAGTCATATTCCCCAATCCAGGCAACATCCTTGTAAATCTCCTCTGCACCCTTCCTGTAGTGAGGCGACCAGAACTGAGCACAGTACTCTAAGTGGGGTCTAACAAGGGCCCTGTACAGCTGTAACATTACCTCTCAGCTCTTGAACTTAATCCCACAATTGATGAAGGCCAATGCACCGTATGCCTTCTTAGCCACAGAGTCAATGTGCACAGCAGCTTTGAATCTCCTATGGACTCAGACCCCAAGTTATCTCTGATCCTCCGCACTCCCAAGAATCTTACCATAAATACTATATTCTACCATCATATTTGACCTGCCAAAATAAACCACCTCACACATATCTGGGTTGAACTCCATCTGCCTTATAGTCTTATAATCTTCTAGATCTCTATCATTACCTAGTTTTTTGAACCTTTCGTAAGCTTTTCTTTTCTTCTTGACTAGATCTACAACAGCCTTTGTACACCACAGTTCCTGTAGCCTACCATCCTTTCCCTGTCTCATTGGAATGTACCTATTTAGAACTCCATGCAAATATCCTCTGAACATCTGAAACATTGTTCCGTACATTTGCCTGAGAACATCTGTTCCCAATTTATGCTTCCAAGGTCCTGTCCAATAGCCTCATATTTCCCCTTACTCCAATTAAATGTTTTCCTAAATTGTCTGTTCCCATCCTTCTCCAATGCTGTGGTAAAGGAGATAGAACTGTCATCACTATCAGCAAAATGCTCTCCCACCGAGAGACCTGATACCTGACCAGGTTCATTTCCCAATACTCGATCAAGTACAGCCTCTCCTCTTGCAGGCTTATGTACATATTGTGTCAATGATGTTTAATGATGTTTGTTATGGGTCAATGTGGTGAACCTTGGAGTTTTTTAAACAAACAGGACCACTGGAATGGGCAAAGTTGTGTGTGGTGTGGTCTGACCTCTCATGTACTTAATTTGGTTGATTTGTTAACAGTTGCATTGGTGGTTCAGTGGTAGAATTCTCGCCTGCCACGCGGGAGACCTGGGTTCGATTCCCAGCCAATGCAGTTCAGTGCTTAGGGTGTGGTAGTGTAATGTGCATCTCTTTAGTGTTCAGTGTGCATCTCTTTACTGTGTCAGTGACCTTGGTCCCATTCCTGCTGCTGTCTTTACACGTTCTCCCTGTGAAATATACTACCTTCTCTTTACAACTATTTCATACTCTGACTTTGAATGTTATACTGTCACACGTTCCTTTCAGGGTCAGTGAGGGTGACATGCTATTCTGGCAGAGGAAGTGTTTCAACTCTCGCGTCCTGTCCCCAGCACATCTTCAGTAGTGTTGCTTGTTGCTGCCAACGATGCTTTTCACTGTATGTTTTGACGTACGTGTGACAAATAAAGCTCATAATCTTTAATGTTTAATTTAGATATATAGAATGGTAACATGGAGAGATTAAGGATAGAACTAGACCACTGTCCTACACAGTGGAGATTGTGTCTGATATCATCTGGAGATGACACATTGATCAGTTGAGGAGAGCAGAGTCGAAGTTGGAGAGGAAAGGTGGCTGTTCCTGTCAGAACCACTTCCTGCAGCCTCAGAGTCAACTTCTGCCACCACCACGGAGGAGTCACCAGAACCTGACATCGTTTCACAAAACTCACCTGCCGAGCAGAACAGACGTTACCTCACAAGTAGGAAATCCTGCATAGCAATGAAATCTTTACACCTGAATGGAGAATTGAAAGTTTACTGTGCTGTGTGTGTCTGTATATAGCAGTTGTATTGTATACTGGGTCAATAGTTGATGCGTTCTCTATTGAGTTGGAGTTCATAGCTAAACAGGGAGGAGAGATGTATGTTTTCAATTTCATAGAAACATAGAGAACCTTCAGCAAAATACAACGAGCCAGGATTCTCCCCACTGTGCATTTTGTCAAAGTTTTTTGGTGACATGTCAAATCTGCACAAACTTCTAAGAAAGGAGAGATGCCATTGTGTCTTCCTAGTGCTCGGTCTTACGTACTGGTCCCAGGGCAGATCCTCTGATGTGATAACGGAAAGAGATTTAAAGTTACTGACCCTCCCCAGCTCTGATCTCCCAATGACGACCCCCAGCTTCCATCTCGTGTAATCAATCATCAGCTCTTTGATTTTGCTGACGTTGAGTGAGAGGTTGTTGTTGTTGCACCATTCAGCCAGATTTTCAATCTCCCTCCTGAGTGCCGGTTTGTCACTGTGGGAAAAGGAGTCGACTTTTGCCAGATAAAAATCTGGACTGGCATCTCATTATTCCAGGATGCAGATGCCACTGGTGTGATAGATATTCTCCATCTGTGAAAATTGTGTCGGTTATGTGCAGACACTCCTGTACCGAGTGTCACTTGCCAGTTCAGCACTGAGGCAAGTGCTGATTCGTGCAGACCACAGCTGTGGGCAGTTCAGTGCTAACCCCACGGGGTAGTGAGCTGATCACTGGCTCGTCCTCCTTCCCCCTCAGCCTTTATCATATTCGTCCCGACACGCCACGGCGGGCTGTCGTTCCACCTGGTGGTGAGGGAGGTCCCCAGTGGACGTCCCTTTACGAGGGGGTTCTTCCCATGCACCTGGGGGTCTGGGGTGGAGGCTGCTGCATAGAGTGGTGCCCTGCAACATGTTCTTCAGTTTGTACACGGATATCCCACCTGCACGTCACTTCTGCGGGCTGAAGGTGACCGTGTACTATATGTACATGGAGTGTGTGAGGCTGCAGCCCCTTTTGGCAAATCTGCGTGGGCTGCTTCTCGCCTTCTGGTTGCATTTTAGCCGCACTCTATTTATATATGGTCATCCAGTATGGAGGGGGGCACAGAGGGATGAGGATGTTCTTATCAACTTGCTCCTGGGTCTGGTGAAATCAGCCATCCGTGAGTCTTAGAAACGGGTGGCAGGACGATCTGCCTGGCAATGTTTAGGGGGTATGTTCATGCCTGGGTAAATATTGAGAAGGAACACGTGCTGTCCACGGCGACCATAGAGGGGTTCTGGGACCATTGGGTTCCAGAAGGGGTTATTGCCATCATTGACAGAGTTGGAAACATCTTAGTCTAACGTGTATTGTCCATTTGTAGTGTATTAATTGTGTTAGTCACTGGTTTGTATAGCACTGAATTTGTTAAAGATATTTTGTGTATAAAAAAAGCCTTTATCATATTTTGTTTTTGTGCATCAGATCCAGAGTAATAATTATTTTGTTCACCTTTCCACTTGTGTACTGGAAATGACCTTAAATGATCTTGAACTTGTAATTGATGTGAAATATGTTTCTCTTGTAAATCCTGCCTCGCTGATGTTTTGCGCCTGCAAGAAATTCTTTCATTCTATTTGTGGATATGACAATAAAGTTGACGTTGATAATGGGCTATGAACTGAAAGTGACATCTGAAACTTTTCCAGAGAAATGTGTAAAAAGGTGCCTCATGGATGAGCGACGATCAAGAACAACAGGTCTGTGACCAGGAGAGGATCTCACAAGATCGAGGTTGATCCAGAGTGGGGGACGTCTGAATAGACTTAGTGAGTTTTGGAAGTTGTGAACCTGCTGAAAGAGTTGTGTCACCAAAGAGTTAATGATGTTTGTTATGGGAGAACGCAGTGGACCTTGGGTCGTTTGATTGAACAGGAACACTGGAATGGGCAAAGTTGTGTGTGGTGTGGTCTGTCCTCTGATGGTTGATCTGTTAACAGTTGCATTGGTGGTTCAGTGGTAGAATTCTCGCCTGCCACGCGGGAGACCTGGGTTCGATTCCCAGCCAATGCAGTTCAATGCTCAGGGTGTGGTAGTGTAATGTGCATCTCTTTAGTGTTCAGTGTGCATCTCTTTACTGTGCCAGTGACTGGCTCCAATATCTGCTGCTGTCTTTGTACATTCTTACCAGATCTTTGGCATTCCTTGGAAATATAATATCTTTTCTTTACAACTATTTTATACTATGACTCTTTACGTTATACTTGTCTTCTACAGGGTAGGGTTAGTGGGGATGGACATCCTATTCTGGTGGTAGAAAATGTTACAACACTTGCCAACTGTCCCCAGCACATGCTTGCACGGTGTTGATCATTGATACAAACGATGCTTTTCACTCTTTGTTTCGACGTAAGTTTGACAAATAAAGCTCATATTTCAATTTTAATCTTTTATTCAGAGATACAGCATGGTAACAGGCACTTCTGGCCATCCTTGTGACCAACAGATCTCGTAACTGGATCCTGGACTTCCTGTCAGATCACTGGCAGGTGGTAAGGGTGGGCTCCCTCACTTCCGCCCCTCTGACCCTTCACACAGCTGCCCCTCAGGGCTGTGTCTGATGACACTAGGCTGTTTGGCCTAATCACAAATAATAACAAGGAAGCCTACAGGGAAGAAGTCATCACCCTGACACAGTGGTGTCAAGAAAACAAGCTGTCTCTCAATGTCGCAAAAACAAAGGAGCTGGTTGTGGACGACAGGAGGAATGGAGACAGGTTAGCCCCTATTGACATCAATGGATCTGGGTTGAGAGTGTGAACAGCTTTAAGTTCCTAGCATACACATCGCCGAGGATCTCACGTGGTCTGTACATACCGGCTGTGTGGTGAAAAAGGCACAACTGTGCCTCTATCACCTCAGACGGTTAAAGAAAGTTTGATATGGGCCCCCAAACCCTAAAAACGTTCTACAGGAGACACAATTGAGAGCATCCTGCCTGGCTGCATCACTGCCTGGTGTGGGAACTGTACTCCCCTCAATCGCAGGACCCTGCAGAGAGTGGTGCGGACAGCCCAGCGCATCTGTAGGTGTGAACTTCCTACGATTTAGGACATTTACAAAGACAGCTGTGTGTAAAAAGGGCCCCCATGAAAGCAGAAATGAGGGCACATAACATTGCAAAAATTAACGGGAAGTTAGAGGACCGGGAAGCTTTTAAAAACCAATAGAAGGCAACAAAAACAACACAGTAGATGGAGAAAAGATGCAATATGAAGGGAAGTTATATAAAGATTAAAAATGAGGTGAGAGTAGATATAGGAGAATTGGTGGACATAGCAGGAATAATGAGGGCTTTTCTGGTTGGCAGCTGGTGACTAGAGGTGTTCCACAGTGCTTGGTATAGGGACCACTTCTTTTAATGTTTACATCAATGATTTGATGAGAGAATAGATGGCTTTGTGGCCAAGATTGACAATAGACAATAGGTGCAGGAGTAGGCCATTCAGCCCTTTGAGCCAGCACCGCCATTCACCGTGATCATGGCTGATCATCCACAATCAGTACCCTTTTCCTGCCTTCTCCCCATATCCCTTGACTCCGTTATTTTTAAGAGCTCTATCTAACTCTTTCTTGAAAGAATCCAGAGAATTGGCCTCCACTGCCTTCTGAGGCAGAGCATTCCACAGATCCACAACCTTCTGTGTGAAAAAGTTTTTCCTCAACTCCGTTCTAAATGGTCTACCCCTTATTCTTAAACTGTGGCCTCTGGTTCTGGACTCCCCCAACATCGGGAACATGTTTCCTCCCTCCAGCGTGTCCAATCCCTTAATCATCTTAAATGTTTCAATCAGATCCCCTCTCATCCTTCTAAATTCCAGTGTATACAAGCCCAGTCGCTCCAATCTTTCAACATATGACAGTCCCGCCATCCCGGGAATTAACCTCGTGAATCTCCGCTGCACTCCCTCAATAGCAAGAACGTCAATTAGGAAAAGGGGAAGTACAACGAGATCTAGGTGTCTTTGTTCATCAGTCACTGAAAGTAAGCATGCAGGTACAGCAGGCAGTGAAGAAAGCTAGAGGCATGTTGGCCTTCATAACTAGGAGCAAAGAGGTCCTCCTGCAGTTGTACAGGGCCCTGGTGATAGTAACAGTAATTCAGATAGTAATGTGCCTTCCTGTTCTTGCCACCAAAGTAGATAACCTCATACTTATCCACATTAAACTGCATCTGCCCACTCACCCAACCTGTCCAAGTCACCCTGCATTCTCATAACATCCTCCTCACATTTCACACTGCCACCCAGCTTTGTGTCATCTGCAATTTATTGAAAATTGTATTGAAAATTGATTGCAAACTATATGAAGATTGGTGGTAGGCAAGAAGCGTTGAGAAAGTTGGGAATCTGCAGAAAGACTTAGATTAGGAGAATGGCCAAAGAAGTGGCAGATGGACAGTGTAGGGAAGATCATGCACTTCAGTAGAAGGGGTAAAAGCGTAGAGTATTTTCTAAATGGGGGAAAATTCAAAAACCAGAGGTATAAAGGTACTTGTGAGTTCCTGTGCAGGATTCCCTTAAAGTTAACTTGTGGGTTGAGTCGGTGGTGAGGAAGACAAGTGCAATGGTAGCATTCATTTCAAGAGGTCTGGAATATAAAAGCAAGGATGCAATGCTTATGCTTTATAAAGGAACTGGTGAAGCCTCAGTCGTGAGCAGTGGACAGTGGGATGGATGCTGGAGGGATGGCGTTGACATTGGAGGGTCAGGGAAAGGAATCTTTAAGGTAAATTCATTATCAAAGTACATACTTGTATATGGAACACACTAAAAACTTAGTACAACAAAGAAACACAATAGAATCAATGAAAGAGCATGCCCAAGTGGACGGACAACTAACCAACGTGCAAACGGCAGCAAAATGCACGGTAAATATCACCGGTGTCCTTGGAAGTGAGCTTATTGGTTGTGGGGTTGTGGTAAACCATGTATATAGGTTGTATACACGAGGAAATCTGCAGTCCTGATGAAGAGTCTCGGCCCCCAACGTTGACTGTATCCCTTCCTAGAGATACTGCCTGGCCTGCTGCGTTCACCAGCGACTTTGATGTGTTGCTATATAGGTTGTAACTGGGTTACCTGTCTGGACACGCCCCTCTGCTGACTGCTCCTGTGGCTCCTCCCTCAGTCCAGGACGGCCACACAGCATGGACGTGCATCCATTTTACTGTTCATAAAAGCCTTTCAGTATTTACTCTACTTCCAGTCTTTTGGAGTAATTGATAGTGCATCAGGGGTAATAACTGCTCCCAAACATGGTGGTGTGCGTCCTGAGACTCCTGTACCTCCTTTGTAGGTATATTTTTATCTCAGAGTTGTATATAATCGCATCAATGTACTTTGAAAATAAATTCACTTTGAACTTAAAGGGACCGTCTTCCTCGTTGTGACCTTGCACTGCCCTCTCCCCGCAACTCCTTCCCTCCTCGCAACTTATCCTGGCTTCTGCCCTCTTCCATTGTGAAGGGTCTCGTCCCAAAACGTTGAATGTTTATTCGTTTCCACAGATGCCATCCTCCAGCATTTTATAAACACGTGGAAGTTTGCAGATGTTGGAAGTCCAGAGTAACACACGTAAAAGGCTGGAGGAACTCAGCAGGTCAGGCAGCAGCTGTGCAAAGGAATAAACGTCGGAACAAGTGCTACACATGCCCTTACACTTCCTCCCTTACCACCATTCAGAGCCCCAGACAGTCCTTCCAGGTGAGGCGACACTTCACCTGTGAGTCGACTGGGGTGATATACTGCATCCGGTGCTCCAGGTGAGGCCTTCTCTATATTGGCGAGACCCGACGCAGACTGGGAGACCGCTTTGCTGAACATCTACGCTCTGTCCGCCAGAGAAAGCAGGATCTCCCAGTGGCCACACATTTTAATTCCACGTCCCATTCCCATTCTGATATGTCTATCCACGGCCTCCTCTACTGTAAAGATGAAGCCACACTCAGGTTGGAGGAACAACACCTTATATTCCGCCTGGGTAGCCTCCAACCTGATGGCATGAACATCGACTTCTCTAACTTCCGCTAGGCCCCACCTCCCCCTCGTAACCCATCCGTTATTTATTTATTTAACTGTCCAGCTCTTGGCTCCATCCTTCCCCCTCCTGTCTTCTCCTATCATTTCGGATCTCCCCCTCCCCTTCCCACTTTCAAATCTCTTCCTAGCTCTTCTTTCAGTTAGTCCTGACGAAGGGTCTCGGCCCGAAACGTCGACTGTACCTCTTCCTAGAAATGCTGCCTGGCCTGCTGCATTCACCAGCAACTTTGATGTGTGTTGCTTAAACATCGACGTTTCCCCTCTTCAGGACTGAGTAGGAAGGGGGGGGGAGGCGCCAGAATAAAAAGGTGGTGGGAGGGGAAGGTCAGGTGGGTGGGAAAGGTCAAGGGTTGGAGACGAAGGGATCTTCTAGGAGATGAGAGTGGACCGCCGGAGAAAGGAAAGGAGATGGGAAGTGATAGACAGGCACGTTGCTGAAGATGTCCAGCATCGGCAGAATTTCGGTAAAGCAGTCGGCACCCACCCCAGGCCATCGGGCAGAAGATAGAGAAGGCTAACAGCACGTAGACTAGGCTCAAGGACAGCTTGTACCCTCGCTGTTAAACTATTAGATGGCTCCCTACGACAAGAGGCACTCACCGTAGTGCACTGTACTTTCTCTAACTGCATTTATTCAGCACTATTATTGTTTCAGCTTGTTCTGCCACAATGCACTGTGTAATGAAATGAACAGTAGACAATAATAAACCAATTCCAGTTTACCTATTAGGGCATTCCTGCTGTCATTTGCTGCACAGAGACGTGCGGGGCATACATAAATTGCGTTCGCATTGGTCAACGTAATTTGCGCTTTCATTGGTCCAATTGCCAAAGTATCCACGCTCTCATTGGTCAGACTCTATAAATAGAACAAAGAAGCTTGCGCTGTCATTGGTTCTACCATGTGCGCTGTCATTGGCTGAACAAAAATTATCCGTTCCCATCCATTGGCCAATAAACATTTTGGAGAAACGAGGAAGACTGTATTCTCATTGGTCTGATCGCAAGGGCTTGTGCGCTCTCATTGGCCTCACGAAAAAACGAGCCTTCATCTTGATAACGGAACAACTGACCAGCTGCGAAGCCGCAGCGGGTTCCATCAGTCAATGAAACTTCCCTTCAGCAGGGACCATCTGTCACTTACCGACTGCCATCCTATCCCTCCCTCTCAAAGCGCTTAACCAACATGATTAAAAAAACATTCTGATTGGCTTAGTTTTAACTATCAGCGACTCCTCATTGGCCGGATAACAATGACGCATCCATTCCATTGGCTCGTGTAATTATAGAGCGTGTATCATGTGACCTGCCAACAACGAAGCGCGCCCTTTCATTGGCTTCTCAACCACGATGAGCACTCTCTTATTGGCTTAGCAATATACGTCATTGCCTGGTTCGGCTAAGCGACAATGAGCGCGCGGCTATGACGTACTAGGTTCTCATTGGCCGGTGGAGTTGGCGGGAAGGCGGCAGATTTTTCTCCCTCCGGTGGTCGGTGAAAGTCGTCGTCGTGTTTTATGCCCCGCCCCCAGGCCTCGGGCCCTCGGGGAGGCCCAGCGGGGTCAGACTGCGCAGACCTGAGGTGACCGGCTCACCTCGACGTCTTCAAAGGTCCAATTTAATATCAGAGAAATGTATGCATCCTGAAATGCTTTTTCTTCGCAGCCACCCACAAGAACAGCGGAGTGCCTCAAAGAGTGAACGGCAGTTAAACGTAAGAACCCTCCCAGCTCCCCTTCAAGGGATTGTCTCTCCTCAGATCATTCAAGGGGATCGTCTGCTCCGCCATTTCCCCATGGCTGATCCAATTCCCACTCAGTCGCAATCGCCCCGTGCCCCTTCAGACAAATCAAGAATCTTTCAACCTCTGTCTAAAATATACTCAATGACTTGGCCCACAGCTGTCTGTGGTGATGAATTGCACAGATTCACCAACCTCTGGCTGAAGAAATTTCGCCTCCTCTCAGTTCTAAAAGAAAATCCCTATATTTTGAGGCAGTGTTCTCTGATCCTAGACTCACTCACTACAGGAAACGTCCTCTTCACATCCTTTCGAGGCCTTTCAACATTTGTTAGGTTTCAATGAGATCACCTCTCAAAGGGACCATCTCCCCCAAACTCCTTAAAGAGACTGTCTCCACCTCTTTAAAGGGACCATCTCCCCTCTGTGCCCTAAAAGGGATCGGCTCACTTTTAGAGATCACCTCCTGCCAGTGCACTCAATGGGCCCACCACACCTCCATGTGTTAGGGGAATTACTGGGGCAATGGGGCCCCTGTATTATAGAAGTTAATGGGATGGTGTATTAACCCCGCCTACTACCGGACTAGTGTTTTGGGGGTGAGGGTTGTGTGCGGGGTGGGAATGTTAACTGGGATGCTCACTCGGGTTGGCCAGTGCTCCTGAGAACAGAGGTTTTGCTGGTCTGATTTCCTACAGTATTTCTGATTGTACAGGCTACCCGCTGACAAGGGTGATCCCACTGTTCCCAGTGAGGGAGGGCGGATGGGCTGATTTGTCCCGGCTGGGAGGAGAAACAGGGATCGACATTCCTCCTGGGGTTCGGGTTCTATCACTCGCCCTCACCACTGGGAGAGGATTCCTTTGGATTGGGCTCTGTGGACAGTGAGTCGATTCTGTAGACTCTTTGCGGATGTGTTCCGACCTTACCAGCTCCCCTCACACTGGGTGATGGGTTTACCTGGTCTTCTGGGTTTAATTGCCCCTTGAGGGTGAGGCACTGTTACCCGCAGGTGAAGGGGCTCCCCCGGTGCTGTGGGAAAGGTAGTTCTGGGAGTGAGACTGTGGTGCGCAGGACTCCCACCGAGGGTTGTCTCTCTGCCCAGCTACGCACTGCCCGCTCGTCCCAGCACCAACTGCTCCGCCTTCTCTCTGTGTCCACAGAGGCCAAGGAATACTCCGATCGGGACTGCCCTTCCGTTGCGGCCTCAATCCTGGAGCGCCATCCAAGAGTGGAACGGCCAGGGTTTGGCATCCCGCTTGTCGCCAGAGGGAGGTACCGGTGCAATCCTCGAGGACCCGTGCTAGAGTGGCACAGTAGTGTAGCAGTTAGCACCAACAACCACCAATTGGTAAGGAGTTTGTACATTCTCCCTGTTTCCTCTGGGTACTCTTGTTAGTGAGTTGTGGGCAGGCTCTGTTGGTGCTGGAAGCGTGGTGACACTTGCGAGCTGCTCCCAGCACATCCTCAGACTGCCCGGCCATTGACACAAACGACGCATTTCACTGTCTGTTTGGATGTACGTGTTGCAGGAGCTGTGCATCTGTTTCTGCATTGTGTTGTGTTACGCGGTACTGGGCACATGAGTGGAGGGCGTGGTAAAAGCGAAGGGAATAAGTTGTGTATTTATGTTTTGTTCTGAGCAGTTTGTAGATACCGGCCGACAGATGTCATATCTTCTGTTGACCGCTCAGTTACGCCCAATTACCATTAACTTATGCTTGGGTATGCGTAAGTTTCATCGCTTCAAGATTGTATGTTTGCTCATTGCTAATGAAGGATCAAATACTTATCTTCGGCTCTTGGAACAATCATTCTTTGAGGACATAATGAGTGCAGTGGATAGAGGGGAAGAGGTGGATGTCGTATACTTGGATTTCCAGAAGGCATTTGATAAGGCGCCGCACAAGAGACTTATAAATAAGATGTGGATGCGTGGAGTCGGAGGAAGTGTACTGGCATGGATAGTGGATTGGTTAACCAATAGAAGGCAGAGAGTTGGTATAAATGGGTGTTTCTCCGGTTGGCAGTCAGTGGTGAGTGGGGTGACGCAGGGGTCAGTGCTGGGCCCGCAGCTGTTTACCATTTACATTGATGATTTGGAAGAGGGGACTGAGTGTAGCATAGCAAAATTTGCTGATGACACTAAACTGAGTGGAAAAGCAAATCGTACAGAGGATGTGCAGAATCTGCAGAGGGATATAGATAGGTTAAGTGAGTGGGCCAAGGTCTGGCAGATGGAATACAATGTTGGTAAATGGGAGATCATCCACTTTGGAAGGAATAATAGAAGAGCAGATTATTATTTAACTGGTGAAAGATGGCAGCATGCTGTTGTGCAGAGGGACTTGGGAGTGCTTGTTCATGAATCGCAAAAAGTTGGCTTACAGGTACAACAGGTTATGAAGAAGGCAAACAGAATGTTGGCCTTCATTGCTAGAGGGATTGAATTCAAGAGCAGGGAAGTCATGCTGTACTGGTGAGGCCGCACCTGGAGTACTGTGTGCCGTATGGAGACGAGTTAGATGTCAGAGTGGAGTCTTGACCTCCACGCCACGCTCGAAGGCAAGCACTGTGCATGTGCTGAAAGCAGGCAAATTCGATCAAGATGGCACTGAGCTGTGTCTGGTCTCTGTCAGGATCGTGGCTCTCAGACGTGGTTATGTTTTTTAGGCTCGTAGGGGTGGTCTTGGAGACTGCAGGGGGTTAAGAGTCAGGGACAGGAATGTGCTGGAGTTAAAGGTCATGCTGGAGTGAAGGCAAGAACTGTACATGCCAGATGTCAAGGCTGACAAACCAGTGAGGATGAGAGCATTGCCCCCTCCCCCTTAGTCATTGGGAGCTGGTGCCCCCCCCCCATAGTCATTGGGAGCTGGTGCCCCCCCCCATAGTCATTGGGAGCTGGTGCCCCCCCCCCATAGTCATTGGGAGCTGGTGCCCCCCCCCCCCATAGTCATTGGGAGCTGGTGCCCCCCCCCCCCAAAGTCATCGGGAGCTGGTGCCCCCCCCCCCCCCCAAAGTCATCGGGAGCTGGTGCCCCCCCCCCCAAAGTCATCGGGAGCTGGTGCCCCCCCCCCCCAAAGTCATCGGGAGCTGGTGCCCCCCCCCCCCAAAGTCATCGGGAGCTGGTGCCCCCCCCCCCCAAAGTCATCGGGAGCTGGTGCCCCCCCCCCCCCAAAGTCATCGAGCTGGTGCCCCCCCCCAAAGTCATCGGGAGCTGGTGCCCCCCCACCCCATAGTCATCGGGAGCTGGTGCCCCCCCCCCCCCCCGCCCATAGTCATCGGGAGCTGGAGCTGGTCCCCCCCTCATATTTTGATATATATTCACTCATATTTTGATGTGCATGAGGCAAATGAAATGAAAAGAGCACTATTTCAGTCAAGCGGTACAAGACTCCAGTGTTCATAGAGACTTGGGTTCAAGTCCCACCACTTCCATTGTGAGAATTTCATCCACGAGTACTTGGGATTGGCATGGTTAGCACAACGCTTTATGCTTTATAAGAATATGGGAGGTGTAGACAGGGAGTATCTTTTTTTCTCAGAGTTGAAATGTCTAGTACCAGAGTGCATGCAGTGAAGATGAGAGGGGGCAAGTTTGAAGGGGGATGTAAAGGTTAAGTTTTTTCACTCAGAGAGTTGTGGATGCCTGGAATACGCTGCCTGGTATGGTGGTGGAGGCAGGTACATCAGAGGCTCGTAAGAGATATTTAGATAAGCACATGCAATACTCACAACACGCTGGAGGAGCTCAGCAGGTCAGGCAGCATACGTGGAAAAGATCTGTCGACGTTTCAGGCCGGAACCCTGGTTCCGGCCCAAAACATTAACAGATCTTTTCCACAGATGCTGCCCGACCTGCTGAGCTCCTCCAGCTTGTGAGTATTGCTTTGACCTCAGCATCTGCAGATTATTTTGTGTTTTGGATAAGCACATGGATGTAGGGAAGATGGAGGGAAATGGACATGGTGTAGGTAGGAGGGATTAGTGTTTTGGTGTTTCTGATTTGCTTTTTAGCTGGTGTAGCACAATATTGTGGGCCAAATGGCCTGTTCTTGTGCTGTACTGTTCTACATTCTAGTACCAATGACCTGGGTTTAATTCCCATCGCTGCCTATAAGGAGTTAGTTTGTTCTTCCCGTGACCGCATGGGTTTCCTCCCACATTCCAAAGATGTACCAGTTGGTAGGTTAATCGGTCATTGTAAATTGTACCGCGTTTAGGCTCAGATTAAATCGGGGGGTTGCTGGGGGCTTGATGGGCCTGTTCCACGCTGTAATCAATAAAAATATCTCAGTTGGGCTGAAGAGCCTGCTTCTGTGTTGTATGACTTTGTGAGTCCATGACTTCACCAGAACAAGATATTCTGAGAGGGAATGATGGGGGCGGGGGGGGGGGAATCTAGTTTCAGAATAAGAGATCAACCACAGAGACGAGGGTGGTGAACCTGTGGAATCCTCTCCTCGGAGAACTGTGGCCTCATAAGAAGCTTAAGAATGAGGAGCAGGAGTGGGCAATCTGGCCCATCAAGCCTGTATTCAATAAGATTATGGCTGATCTGGGGGGGGGGGGCGGCGGGGAGAGAGGAGTCCCGGCTGGGAATTCCTGATGATCCAATTCAGATTGAATGATGTTGGGGGGGGGGGTGGCAAGGGGCTGAAAGGCCACCTCCTGTACCTAATGTCAGACACTCGAGGGACTAAATGAGTCTCCTCCTGTCCCTAATTCAAACTTTGAAGGCAGAACACACAAAATGCTGGAGGAACTCAGCAGCATCCACGGAAATGAACAAACAGTTGACATTTCGGGCTGAGACCCTTCATCAGGACTGAGAAGGAAGGGGGTAGACTCTAGAATAAAATGGTGGGGGGAGGGGAAGGAGGGCAGCTGGAAGGTGATAGGTGAAGCCAGGTGGGTGGGAGAGGAATGAATCTAATAGGAGAGGAGAATGGACCACAGGAGAAAGGGGAGGAGGAGGGGCACCAGGGGGGAGTGATAGACAGTTGAGAAGAGGGAGGTAGGAGACTGGAGTGGGGAATAGAAGAAGAGGGAAGGGGGAGAGAAAAGTTTATACTGAAAGGAGAAATTGATATTCATGCTATCAGGTTGGAGGCAACCCAGACAGAATACAAGGTGTGGCTCCTCCACCCTGAGGGTGACCCCATCGTGGCACAAGAGGAGGCCATGGACCGACATGTTAGGATCGGAATGGGAATTAAAATGTTTGGCCCCAGGGAAGTTCTGCTTTTGGCAGATGGAGAGGAGGTGCGCGATGAAGCAGTCCCCCAGTTTACAATGGGCCTCACCAATCTAAAGGAGCACTGGCCACAATGGACAAACCCAGCAGGTTCATAGGTGAATACAGAGTTCATGGCTGCATACTTAGCAGAGCGTAGGAACAGAGGGATCTTGGGGTCTGTATCCATAGATAACTCAAAGTTGTTGGGCAAGTTGATAGGGCGGTTAAGAAGGCATGTTAACCTTTATTAATGGGAAGTTGATTTCCAGAGCCATGAGATAATTGTTGCAGCTCTATAAAACCCTGGTTAGAATACTGAGTTCAGTTCTGGTCACCTCATTATCGGAAAGATGTGGAAGCTTTAGAGAGTGTGTAGAGGAGAATTACAGGATGTTGCCTGAAATAGCGAGCATGTCTTATGAGGATAGGTTGAGCGAGCAAGGGCTTGTCTCTTTGGAGCAAAGGAGGATGAGTGGTGACTTGACAGAGGTGTACAAGATGATAAGAGGCAGAGTTTTGAGTGGACAGCCTTTTTTTCCCAGGACGGAATTTGAAGGTGGGAGGGAAGTTTAGGAAGGAAGTCAGAGGTAGGTTTTACACACAGGGAATCGTGAGTGAATGGGTGGTAGAGGCAGATACATTAGGGACATTTAAGAGACTTAGACACATGGATGATAGAAAAATTGGAAAGTTATATGCAAGGGGAGGGTTCGGTTGATCTTAGAGTAGGTTAAAGGAGGGACACCATGGTGGGCCAAAAGAGCCTGTATTGTGCTGCAGTGTTCTGTGAGACGGAAACTTGACGTTACTGAAGCCCTCCCCCACCAGTTCCTGAGTAACAGGGAGTAACGCTCCCACTGAAGCCCCACCCAGAAGAGTGGCAGGAGGAGGGTGTGGGTGATGCCAACATGTTTGTGGTTGGGATTTGGTGTGCCCAGACAAACACGCAGTAGAATGCTCCCAGGTGTTGGTTTATTTATTGCAAAGGTAGAATCTGGCCCGGCGCTGAGGGTGCACAGTTCAGGGAGGTGGGGGGTTGGGGCAGCAAGCTCAGTCGAGGCTGCGGCGTTAAGGCGGGCAGTCGGTTTCCTCTCTCTTGCTGGAGCAACTTGAAGCCTCGCTCTCCAGCGACGTTCACCTCTGGTCTGCCTGTGGGCTCCATCGTGTCTCCTGCCCCCTGAAAGAAACCAGCAGCAGTGGGTGTGGCCCTGGACACGAGCGATTGCTGTTTCCCACAAAACTCACCCCCACTGTCCTCTAACACTCTCCCACTGTCCAGAGCAGATGTCATGGGTGTTGTGGAACAGCCTACTTTTGTCATTGCTACCCAGGACACAGCAGCCTGTGCACACAATGATCTCTCTACCCATAATAAATAGTCCCTCCCTCTGAACCACCCACATCCATGCCTTGTTTTCAGGAATTGAAGGTTTGAGGTCTTATTGGACTTTGGTCAGATCATAATCTGAGTACTGTGAGCAGTTTTGAGGCTCTTATCTAAAAGATGTGCTGGCACAGGAGAGGGTCCAGGGAAGGTTCATGGCAATGATTATGGGAATGATAGGGTCAATGTATTAGGAGCCTTTGATAGCTCTGGCCTGTACTCACTGAGTTTAAAAGAATGATGGGGATCTCATTGAAACCTACCAATTATTGAAAGGTCTGATAGAGTCAATATGGAGGATTCTGGGACCAGAGGGCACAGCCTCAGAATAGAAAGACGTCTCTTTAGAACAGAGGTGAGGAGAAATTTCTTAGCCGGGGATGGTGAAGAAATTCTCCCCACTCTCCGCTCTGGCTGTCCAATTGATCTATGCCTCTTGTCATCTTGTGCATCTCTGTTACGTCACCTCTCATTCTCCTTTGGTCCAAAGAGAAAAGCCCTTGCTTGCTCAACCGATTGTCATAAGACATGCTCTCTCATCCAGATAAATCTCCTCTACACCCTCTCTAAAGCTTCCACATCTTTCCTATGAAACTGAACTGAATCCTGGGGGAGTTGATGGGGATGTGGGAGAATTAGTGATAAGATTGAGGACAGGGGCTTGATGGTTGGCATAAACTCAATGTGACAAGGAGCTTGTTTGTTTAGCATCCTGAGATTTCAAAGTATATCGTTGCTGGGTCTAAACTCTCTCCCTTAACAGTACTATGAGAGCGCCTTTACCACAAGACCACTCAGCCCCTCCCACTGAAGGGCATTTGGGAGGTGGGCAGCAGTGCCCAGAATTTGTAGCTCATTCAGTAAACAATCCCATGCTCCCCTAAACTCTGAACCCAGAGTCATGAAGGAATCTCTTCCCCCTGGCCTGTTTTATGGGCTGGAAATACCCCTGCTCACATGCATTTATGAGTAGAGAAAGTAAGGGAGGGTAAGTTCAAAGACGTGTGGGGCAAGTTTTTTTAAAACAAAAGCTTTAGCCTTATTTGTCACATGTATGTTGAAACGTCAAAACATACAGTGAATGGGTGTCGTTTGAGTCAACGACCAACACAGACTGAGGTTGCATTGGGGGCAGCCCGCCAGTGTTGCCACACCAATATAGAATGCCCACAACTGACTAACCGTGATCTGTATGTCTTTGGAACGTGTGAGGAAACCCACGGGGTCACAGGGAGAACGTATAAAATCCTTCCAGACAGTGATCCACAGCTGGCAATGGAAAGTGTTATGTTTACTTCCCACAGAACCCCCTCTCATCTTAAGTACATGTTAGTGAGAATATTCTCACTTTAAATACCCTCTCTCACCTTAACTACGTATTAGTGGTAATATTAGACCATAAGGTATAGGAGCAGAATTAGGCCATTCGACCCATTGAGACTGCTCCACCATTTCATCATGGCTGATCCATTTTTCCTCTCAGCCCCAATCTCCTGCCTTCCCTCTATATCCCTTCATGCCCTGACCAAATAAGAATCTATCAACCTCTGCCTTAAATATACATATAGATTTGCTCTCCACAGATGTCTGTGGCAACAAATTCCCCAGATTCACAACTCTGGCTAAAGAAATTCCTCCTCATCTCTGTTCTAAAAGGACACCCCTCTATTCTGAGGCTGTGTTCTCTGGTCTTAGACTCTCCCACCATAGGAAACATCATCTCCACATCCACTCTATCAAGGTCTTTTACTATTCGATAGATTTCAATGAGGTCATCCCTCATTCTTCTGAGTTCCAGTGAACATAGGCCCAGAGCCGACATTCTTCATATGACAAGCTGTTCAAACCTGGAATCATTTTCTTGAACATTCTTTGAACCTTCTCCAGTTTCAGCACCTCCTTTCTAAAATAAGGGGCCCAAAACTGCTCATAATACTTAAACACAATATAATCTGCAGATGCTAGGGTCAAAGCAACACTCACAACACGCTGGAGGAACTCAGCAGGTCAGGCAGCATCTGTGGAAAAGATTGGTCGACGTTTCAGGCTGGAACCCTTCGTCAGGACTGAAGGGGGAAGGGGCAGAGGCCCTATAAAGAAGGTGGGGGGAGGGTGGGAAGGAGAAGACTGGTAGGTTCCAGGTGAAAAACCAGTAAGGAGAAAGATAAAGGGGTGGGGGAAGGGAGGCAGGGAGGTGATAGGCAGGAAAGGAGAAGAAAGAATAGGGGAAAACAATGGGTAGTAGAAGGAGGCAGGACCATGCGGGAGGTGGTAGGCAGCTGGGGGAGGGGGCAGAGTGACATAAGGATAGGGGAAGGGAGGGGGAGGGAATTACCGGAAGTTGGAGAATTCTATGTTCGTGGGCTGGAGACTACCTAGACGGTATATGAGGTGTTGCTCCTCCAACCTGAGTTTAGCCTCATCATGGCAGTAGAGGAGGCCATGTATGGACATACCTGAATGGGAGTGGGAAGCAGAGTTGAAGTGGGTGGCTACTGGGAGATCCTGTCTGTTTTGGTGGACGGAACAGAGGTGCTCGACGAAGCGGGCCCCCAATCTGCGTTGGGTTTCACCGATGTAGAGGAGGCCGCACCGGGAGCACCGGATGCAATAGATGACCCCAACAGACTCACAAGTGAAGTGTTGCTTGTAAAGGTGGGGTCCTGCTGAAGGTGGCGGAAGTTGCGGAGGATAATGTGTTGGATCCGGAGGCTAGTGGGGTGGTAGGTGAGGACAAGGGGAACTCTGTCCCTGTTGTGGTGGCGGGAGGATGGGGTGAGAGCCAAAGTGCGGAAAATGGAGAAGATGCGGGTGAGGGCATCATTGATGACAGCAGAAGGGAAATCACGATCCTTAAAGAAGGAGGACATTTGAGATGTCCTGGAATGGAAAACCTCATCCTTGGAGCAGATGCGGCAGAGACGGAGGAACTGGGAATAGGGAATGGCATTTTTGCATGTGGTGGGGTGGGAAGAGGTATAGTTGAGGTAGTTATGAGAGTCAGTGGGCTTGTAGAAGATGTCAGTGGACAGTCTGTCTCCAGAGATGGAGACCGAGAGATTGAGAAAGGGGAGAGAAGTGTCCGAGATAGACCAAGTGAATTTGAGGGCTGGGTGGAAGTTAGAAGTAAAGTCGATGAAATTGACGAGCTCAGCATGGGTGCAGGAAGCAGCACCAATGTAGTCGTCAATGTACTGAAGGAAAAGTTGAGGAGCAGTACCAGAATAGGTTTGGAGCACAGACTGTTCCACATAACCAACGAAGAGGCAGGCATAGCTAGGGCCCATGTGAGTTCCCATAGCTACACCCTTAGTCTGAAGAAAGTGGGAAGAGCCAAAAGAGAAGTTATTGAGTGTGAGAACCAGTTTCGCCAACCGGAGGAGGGTAGTGGTGGTGGGGAACTGGTGAGGTCTATTATCCAGAAAGTAGCGGAGGGCTTTGAGGCCTTCTTCATGGGGAATGGAGGTATATAGGGATTGGACATCCATAGTGAAAATTAAGCGGTTGGGACCGGGGAACTGGAAGTTATTGAAGGGCTGGAGGGCATGGGATGTATCCTGGATGTAGGTGGGGAGAGACTGAACTATGGGTGACAAAATGGAGTTCAGGTAGGCAGATACAAGTTCGGTGGGACAGGAGCAGGCAGAAACTATGGGTCTGCCGGGACAGTCAGGCCTGTGGATCTTGGGGAGGAGGTAAAATGGAGTGGTACAGGGTGTGGGAATTATGAGCTTAGTGGCTGAGGATGGAAGGTCTCCGGAGTTGGTAAGGGCAGTGATGGTACGGGAGACAATGGTTTGATGTTTTTTGGTGGGGTCCTGTTCTAGGGGTAAGTAAGAGGAGGTGTCAGAGAGCTGCCATTTGGCTTCAGTGAGGTTGAGGGTCTGTCCGCCAGACTACTACAGCACCATCTTTGTCAGCGGGTTTGATGGTGAGGTTGGAATTAGTGCGGAGAGAGTGGAGGGCAGTGCGTTCAGAGGGAGTGAGGTTGGAACAGGAGAAAGGAGTGGTGAAGTTGAGACGGTTGATGTCTCGGCGACAACTGGAGATAAAAAGATCGAGTGCAGGTAGAAGGCCTGGGTGGGGTGTCCAGGAAGAGGAGGAGGGTTGAAGATGGGAGAAGGGGTCATCAGTAGGGGGACGAGAATTTCTGCCAAAGAAGTAGGCTCGGAGACGTAGGCGATGCAAGAAGAGTTCAGCGTCATGGCAGGCATGGAACTCACTGCGGTGTGGACGGAGGGGGACAAAAGTGAGGCCCTTGCTAAGGACAGAATGTTCTGCCTCAGAGAAAGGAAGGTCAGAAGGGATGGTGAAGACAGGGCAAGGGTTGGGGGTGGGGTCGGAGGAGGGTGAAGAGTGGGAGGTCTCAGGAGGGAGAGGGGGTTGGGATGTTCAGGGAGAGCGGGGTTAGGGGAGGATGAGGGATCAGAGGAATGAAGGGGTGATGAGGGGTAGAGGGAAGGTTGGGAGTCGCGGGGAGGAAAGAGGGTAGTGGGGGAATCAGCGGCAGTGAGAGCAGTCCCGGTCCGGAGAGGGTCGGGACCATGGTCCGAGCTGGATCCGGAGCTAGGGGTTGACTTTACTTCTAACCTCCACCCAGCCCTCAAATTCACTTGGTCTATCTCGGATACTTCTCTCCCCTTTCTCGATCTCTTGGTCTCCATCTCTGGAGACAGACTGTCCACTGACATCTTCTACAAGCCCACTGACTCTCATAACTACCTCAACTATACCTCTTCCCACCCCACCACATGCAAAAATGCCATTCCCTATTCCCAGTTCCTCCGTCTCCGCCGCATCTGCTCCCAGAATGAGGCTTTCCATTCCAGGACATCTCAAATGTCCTCCTTCTTTAAGGATCGTGATTTCCCTTCTGCTGTCATCAATGATGCCCTCACCCGCATCTCCTCCATTTCCCGCACTTCGGCTCTCACCCCATCCTTCCGCCACCACAACAGGGACAGAGTTCCCCTTGTCCTCACCTACCACCCCACTAGCCTCCGGATTCAACACATTATCCTCCGCAACTTCCGCCACCTTCAGCAGAACCCCACCACTAAGCACATCTTTCCCTCTCCACCCCGGTCCCACCGCGACTCCCTGGTCCACACGTCCCTCCCCACGGATCTCCCACCTGGCACTTATCCCTGTAAGCGCAAGTGCTACACCTGTCCCTACACCTCTTCTCTTGCCACCATTCAGGGCCCCAAACAGTCCTTCCAGGTGAGGCAACACTTCACTTGTGAGTCTGTTTGGGTCATCTATTGCATCCGGTGCTCCCGGTGTGGCCTCCTCTACATCAGTGAAACCCGACGCAGATTGGGGGACCGCTTCTTCGAGCACCTCCGCTCCATCTGCCAAAACAAACAGGATCTCCCAGTAGCCACCTACATCAACTCTGCTTCCCACTCCCATTCAGATATGTCCGTACATGGCCTCCTCTACTGCCATGATGAGGCTAAACTCAGGTTGGAGGAGCAACACCTCATATACTGTCTAGGTAGTCTCCAGCCCCTTGGTATGAACATAGAATTCTCCAACTTCCGGTAATTCCCTCCCCCTCCCTTCCCCTATCCCTAGGTCACTCTGCCCCCTCCCCCAGCTGCCTACCACCTCCCACATGGTCCCGCCTCCTTCTACTACTCATTGTGTTTTTCCCTATTCTTTCTTCACCTTTCCTGCCTATCAGCTCCTTGCCTCCCCTCCCGCACCCCTTTATCTTTCCCCTTACTGGTTTTTCACCTGGAACCTACCAGCCTTCTCCTTCCCACCCTCCCCCCACCTTCTTTATAGGGCCTCTGTCCCTTCCCCCTTCAGTCCTGACGAAGGGTTCCAGCCTGAAACGTCGACCAATCTTTTCCACGGATGCTGCCCGACCTGCTGAGTTCCTCCAGCATGTTGTGAGTGTTGCTCATAATACTTCAAGTGAAGCCTCAGCAGTGCTTTCTAAAGTCTCAACATTACATCCTTGCTTTCATATTCAATCATTATTCCATCTGCCACTTCTTTGCCCATTTTCTTAAACTAAGTCCTTCTCTAGCCCCACTACTTCCTCAAAACTACCTGACCCTCCACCTTTCTTTGTATCGTCTGCAGACTGCGACAAAGTTATCAATTGTCATCCAAATCATTAACATTTCCGTAAAAAGAATCGGTCCCAAAACAGACTTCTGGCACACCACTAGTCACTGACAGCCAACCAGAAAAGGCCCCCTTTATTCCCACTCCTGCCAGTGCTTTATCCGTGCTGGAATCTTCCCTGTAATACCATGGGTTCATAGCTTTTTAAGCGGCTTTATGTGTGGCGCTTTGTCAAAGTCTTCTGAAAATCCAAATACACAACATTAACCAATTCTTCTTTGTCCATCCTGCTTGTTATTTCTTCAAAGAATTCCAACAGATTTGTCAGAAAAGATTTTCCCTTATGGATACCATGCTGACTACTGCCTATTTTATCATGTGCCTCCCCAAGTACCCCAAAACCACACTCTTAACAATTGACTCCAACGTCTTCCCAACCACTGAGGTCAGACTATCTAACCAATAATTTATTTTCTTCTCCCTCTCTCCCTTCTTGAAGAGTAGAGTGACATTTGCAATATTCCAGTCTTCCGGAATCTAGTGATTCTTGAAAGATTATTACTAATGCCTCTGGAATCTCTTCAGACACCTCTTTCTGAACCCTGGGGTGTACACCATCTGGTGACTTATATACCTTCAGACCTTTCAGTTTCCCAAGAACATTCTCCCTATTCATGGTAACTTCACACACTTCATGCCCCCTGACACCTGGAGCTTCCAGTGTACTGCCAGTGTATTCCACAGTGAAGACTGTTTCAAGATACTTATTCAGTTTGTCTGCCATTACTACCTCTCCAGTATTGTTTTCTAGTGGTCTGATATCCACTCTTGCCTTTTACACTTTATGTATCTGAAGAAACTTTTGGTATGTTCTTTAATATTATTGGCTAGCTTACTTCGGTATTCCATATTTATCTTAATGACTTTAAGTTATCTTCTGTTGGTATTTGAAAGCTTCCCAATCCTCTAACCTTCCTTTAATTTTTGCTCCATTATATGTCCTCTCTTTGGTTGTTATATTGGCTTTGACTTCTTGTTAGCCAGGGTTGTGTCATCTTGCCTTTAGAATACTTCTTCCTCTTTGGGATATATATACCCTGTGCCTTTTGAATTACTCCAGAAATTCCAACCATTGCTGCTCTGCCGTCATCCCTGCCAGTGTTCTTTTCCAATCAATTCTGGCCAACTCCTCTCTCATGCCTCTGTAGTTCCCTTTACTCCACTGTAATACTGATACTTTAGCTTCTCCTCAAAGTTTAGGGTGAATTCGATCATTTTATGATCACTTCCCCTTAAGGGTTCTTTTACCTTAAGCTCTCTAATCAATTCTGGTTCACTGCACAACATCCCATCCAGAATAGCTGATCTCCAGTGGGCTCAACCATGAGCTGCTCTAAAAAGCAATCTCGTAGGCATTCTAGAAAATTCCCCCTCTTGAAATTCAACATGATTTCCTAACATAGCGGCATATATTCTCACTTTTAATACCCTCGTTCACCTTAAGTACATATTAGTAGGGTCATTCTCACCTTATATATGTATTAGTGGGGCTATTTAAAACATAGAAAGGTACAATAAAGACCCTTTGGCCCACAATGTTGTGCTGACCTTTTAACCTACTCTAAGCTCAATTGAACCCTTCCCTCCTACATAGCCTTCCGGTTTTCTACCATCCCACCTCTAAGAATCTTCTCCAATTATTTGCCCCCGCTGAGGTAAGACTCTGGTCTATTCCATAGCCGCCATCATCATTATGTGTTGTGACACATGACGTGGGAGACCGTGGTCTTCCATCTGTCTCTAATCTGACAAGTTCTAATAAGCTATTCAAAACATTTGCCTGTCCATCCTTTGACGTAAGTCATGAATGTCGTGCGCTGTTGACTGCATTTGGCACAACACAAGCACCTGTTCCTGTGCTGTGTTGTTCTGGGGAGGAAGGATTGCCCTTGCCTATTTGGGGGTGGATTTTGTGCAGGAGTAATCGGCCTCGTTGGGATTGTGCAGAGTCCCTCTGAGCTCTGGTTTCTGTATGCACAGCAGTACGCCCCAACCTTTGAACCGGTGAGCTGCAGACGGGGAGTGTCCAATGAAGAAAGAGGATCTTCCTTGCTGGGTAAGATAGGATACCAGATTAGGAAAAGGAAAGAGTCCATGAGACCACTTCCCCAGCACACAGAATTCTGGTCCAGGCTGGGGGAGGAATGTCTTCATTGGGAATTGGGAAAGTGCAATTTTCCTTGCACTCCCTGAGGCTGGCTGGGTCGTGAAGAGATTCTGCAGATGCTGGAAATCCTGAGCAATGCACATACAAAATGGTGGAGTGAGTCAGCACATCAGGCAGCATCTGTGAAGGGCAATATAAAGTTAATGTTTTGGGCTGAAACATTTCATCAGGACTGGAAAGGAGGGGGACATGGAGGAGGCATGAGGTGGTGCCCCCATTGTCTTAACCTTATCCCCCACACAGGGAGCTGAGGGACGGGGGGGCGGGGTCTGGACTCTGTGAGGCAGTGTTCTCCCCAGGGCCTACCTGCTTGCCCTGCGTCCCTGCCGTCTCTGGTACTCCAGTTCGTCCACAGTCCAAACGGCTCCCTTCACATCCTCCAGCCGCACGAAGCACTTGTGCAGACTCAGGTTGTGGCGCACGGCATTCTGTGGGGATAGGGAGAGGGTGAGGATTGGGCCAGGAGACCCTTCTGCATTGGTACTGACCTCCCAGTCTGCTCCATCTCACCCTACCAATCTGAAACTCATCACTCACTCTGTCATCAAACCCATCCATCACCACCTGAGATTTTCAAGTGTACCACCCACACATCACTCTCTGTCGTGAAACCTGCTGTCACCCTCTGTCGTGAAACCTGCTGTCACCCTCTCCGTCATCAAACCACCCGTCACCCCCTCCATCATCAAACTACCAATCACCCGACCCCCTCCTCGTCAAACCACCTGTCACCCTGTCTGTTCCCAAACCCACCCGTCACCCCTTCTGTCATCAGACCCGCCCGTCACCCCTCACAGTCGTCAAATGCGCCCGGCACCCCTTCCATCAAAACCATCATCACTCCCTTAACCTACCACCTGCCCCACCCATCACACCCTCTCTTAACCAAATCTTCCCACCCCACCCATCACTAAGTGCCTTAACCAACTTGAGCCACCCCACCCATCCTCTGTGCATCAGGAGCTCTGAATAAGGCTGCCCTCATTATTCTGAACTCTAAGGAACAGCTACCTGTCCGGTCTATCCCAGAGCTACCCTGCTGTATTTCCTTCAGTCTCTTTGCACTTTTACTGTATCCTGCTTTCGATACGGGGACCAGAACTGTGTGTGGTTCTCCATGGGTGGCCTTAACAGCACCCTGTCCAACTGAAACAAGACTGCACAATTCTTAATCTCCAAAGCCTTATCAATAATGGCCAACATGTTGCTTGTTTTCTTCCCAACCTGTTGGACTCGCCAGCTAACTCTGCGCATGATCTCTACACAATCCTCCTGAACTTCACCCAGTTAACTCTGTCCAGTTAGACACCCCTGCGAGTGATCCCTACACAAAACACACCTCTGTTCCTCCCCTCTATGTACCCCAGGTTGGGGACCCCTGCCTTAAACATTTCACCTCTCACCCTAAATCCATGACCTCCAGTTCTAATCTCACCCAACTTCAGTGGAAGTAGCCTCTCAGAGTGTAACACCTCACACTTGTCTGTATTAAATTCATCTGCCATTTTTTTCCAGCCCTTATCATAATACCAAGTGCTGGGGTGGAGATAGGTCTTCACCAAAGGGAGTGTAAGGTGCTCCTTCCCTCCACTAGCCTGCAAGATGTAGCACCTGTTTAGCTTCCCCACCCCCGAAAAGGGACAGGGTAGGCACGGGAGCAGGTGGATGGTCGTATGAGCAGCAGGTACATATCAAAAGTCCTGCTTACGCGACCACTGACGGCAGGCAGACAATCTCTGAAGAGTATCGATAATGACTGGGGTCACCTGTCTTGTAAAGACACTCCCCAGAGTCAATGGCAGACCACTTCTATAGGAAAATTTGCCAAGAACAATCATGGTCATGGATAGACTATGATCGCCCACATCATATGACATGGCACGTAATGATCTCAACCCAGACTTTCACCTCTTTTGATATCATCAGCAAACTCTGAATCTTTCACTCTTGTTTCCTGTAGCAGGGTGAAATCCCTGGGGTTGCCCTCCACCCTGAAGAACCCATTTATTCCAACCTTCTGGTGTCTATGTGAGTGCCAGGTTTCAGTCCCTGCTGACGCAGCTGCTCCCAAACCTGGGGCTCTTCATTTATCCACCAGCCTCCCTCTACCTTGCCAACCCGATCCCACACAATCCCTTGACACCCAGCTCCTCACCTCCTGTCCCAGCCCACCCATCTGACCAACATAATGTTCACCACAACACTCCAGCTCATCTCATCATTTAAAACCTGCAAATCTCCCCATTCTGACTGCCGAACCAATGCTCACCCCTCACCCACAAACCTTGCAATTCTCTCCCCACCCCTGTCCACCCTCCCAATTGATCCTTACACCCCAATTCCACCCCTTACATCACCTCACTGCCTAGAACCTGTTCCCTGCCACACCCTGGTCTGTGAGCCATGTTCCCTCACCTTCCAGGTGGCAGTGTTGTAGCGGAAGTAGGCAAAGCGGCGGGTGAACCAGCGGTAGATATCGTTGAGAGCAAGCTGCCGATTTGGTGACTCCAGGATGGCCTAGGAGGCAGGAACACAGTTACTGTGCTGGACATTGTTTCTGATACAGCTCTCCATCAACTGAAAGCAAGCATAAATCCAAACTGAGGTCTGGCAGGGACATGCCGTGGATGTGTCAGTGTCACAGTGAGGGCTGTGAGGTGTGTCGGTGTCACAGTGGGGTGAGGGGTGTGTTGGTGTTACGGTGTGGGGTGTGTCGGTGTCACAGTGAGGGGTGTGGGGTGTGTCGGTGTCACAGTGAGGGGTGTGAGGTGTGTCGGTGTCACAGTGAGGGGTGTGGGGTGTGTCGGTGTCACAGTGAGGGGTGAGAGGTGTGTGGGTGTCACAGTGAGGGTTGTGGGGTGTGTCGGTGTCACAGTGAGGGGTGTGGGATGTGTCGGTGTCACAGTGAGGGGTGTGGGGTGTGTCGGTGTTACAGTGAGGGGTTTGGGGGATGTCGGTGTTACGGTGGGGGTGGGGGGTTTGGGGGGTGTCGGTGTTACGGTGGGGGGTGTGGGGTGTGTTGGTGTTAGAGTGAGGGGTTTGGGGTGTGTCAGTATCACGGTGAGGGGTGTGTCAGTGTTACAGTGAGGGGTGAGGGGTGTGTCGGTGTCACAGTGAGGGGTGTGGGGTGTGTCAGTGTCACAGCGAGGGGTGTGGGGTGTGTCGGTGTCACAGTGAGGGTGTGGGGTGTGTCGGTGTTACAGTGAGGGGTGTGGGATGTGTCGGTGTCACAGTGAGGGGTGAGAGGTGTGTCAGTGTCACAATGAGGGGTGTGTGGTGTGTCGGTGTTACAGTGAGGGGTGTGGGGTGTGTCGGTGTCACAGTGAGGGGTGTGGGGTGTGTCAGTTTCACAGTGAGGGGTGTGGGGTGTGTCAGTGTCACAGTGAGGGGTGTGGGGTGTGTCGGTGTTACAGTGAGTGTCGGTGTCACAGTGAGGGGTGTGGGGTGTGTCAGTGTTGCAGTGAGGGGTGTGGGGTGTGTCGGTGTTACAGTGAGGGGTTTGAGGGGTGTCGGTGTTACGGTGGGGGTGGGGGGTTTGGGGGGTGTCGGTGTTACGGTGGGGGGTGTGGGGTATGTTGGTGTCACAGTGTGGGGTGTGTTGGTGTTAGAGTGAGGGGTTTGGGGTGTGTCGGTGTCACAGTGAGGGGTGTGGGGTGAGTTGGTGTTACAGTGAGGGGTGTGAGGTGTGTCAGTGTCTCAGTGAGTAGTGTGGGGTGTGTCAGTGTTACAGTGAGGGGTATGGGGTGTGTCAGTGTCACAGTGAGTGGTGTGGGGGTTGTCGGTGGTACAGTGAGTGATGAGGGGTGAGGGGTGTGTCAGTGTCACGGTGTGGGGTGTGTCAGTGTTACAGTCAGTGGTGAGGGGTGTGTCAGTGTCACAGTGAGGGGTGTGGGGTGTGTCGGTTTCACAGTGAGTGGTGAGGGGTGTGTCAGTGTTACAGTGAGGGGTGAGGGGTGTGTCAGTGTCACAGTGTGAGGTGTGTCGGTGTTACAGTGAGGGGTTTGGGGTGTGTCAGTGTTACAGTGAGGGGTGTGTGGTGTGTCAGTCTCTCAGTGAGTGGTGAGGGGTGTGTCAGTGTTACAGTGAGGGGTATGGGGTGTGTTGGTGTTACAGTGTGGGGTGTGTCAGTGTTACAGTGAGTGGTGAGGGGTGTGTCAGTGTCACAGTGAGTGGTGTGGGGGTTGTCGGTGTTACAGTGAGGGGTGTGGGGTGTGTCGGTGTCACAGTGAGGGGTGTGAGGTGTGGGTGTCACAGTGAGGGGTGTGGGGTGTGTCAGTGTCACAGTGAGGGGTGTGGGGTGTGTCGGTGTTACAGTGAGTGTCGGTGTCACAGGGGTGTGGGGTGTGTCGGTGTCACAGTGAGGGGTGTAGGGTGTGTCAGTGTTACAGTGAGTGGTGGGGGTGTGTCACTGTTACAGTGAGGGGTGTGGGGTTTGTCGGTGTCACAGTGTGGGTTGTGTCAGTGTTACAGTGAGGGGTGTAGGGTGTGTTGGTGTTACAGTGAGGGGTGTGGGGTGTGTCAGTGTTACAGTGAGGGGTGTGGGGGTTGTCGGTGTTACAGTGAGTGATGAGGGGTGTGAGTTGTGTCAGTGTTACATAGAGGGGTGTGGGGTGTGTCAGTGTCACAGGGATGTGGGGTCTGTCGGTGTTACAGTGAGGGGTGTGGGGTGTGTCAGTGTTACAGTTGGGGTGAGGGGTGTGTTGGTGTCACAGTGAGTGGTGAGGGGTGTGTCAGTGTCTCTGAGGGGTGTGGGGTGTGTCAGTATCACGGTGAGGGGTGTGTCAGTGTTACAGTGAGGGGTGTGAGGTGTGTCGGTGTCACAGTGAGGGGTGTGAGGTGTGTCGGTGTCACAGTGAGGGGTGTGGGGTGTGTCGGTGTCACAGTGAGGAGTGTGGGGTGTGTCGGTGTTACAGTGAGTGCTGAGGGGTGTTTCAGTGTTACAGTGAGGGGTGTGGGGTGTGTCAGTGTCACAGTGAGGGTGTGAGGTGTGTCAGTGTTACAGTGAGGGGTGTGGGGTGTGTCGGTGTTACAGTGAGGGGTGTGGGGTGTGTCGGTGTCACAGTGAGGGGTGTGGGATGTGTCAGTGTTACAGTGAGGGGTGTGGGGTGTGTCGGTGTTACAGTGAGGGGTGTGGGGTGTGTCAGTGTCACAGTGAGGGGTGTGGGGTGTGTCAGTGTTACAGTGAGTGGTGAGGGGTGTGTCGGTGTCACAGTGAGGGTGTGGGGTGTGTCAGTGTCTCTGAGGGGTGTGGGGTGTGTCAGTGTTACAGTGAGTGGTGAGGGGTGTGCCGGTGTCACAGTGAGGGGTGTGTCGGTGTCACAGTGAGGGGTTTGGAGTGTGGCAGTGTTGCAGTGAGGGTTGAGTGGTGTGATGATGTTAAAGTTAGTGTGTGGTTTATTGCAGGCTGATGTGATCTCGCGTTATTAATTTTGCAGCAAGTTTTCTCTGAAGTCACTCACCCATCGGATGAGTGCAGCATATGTTAGTGGTGGCCGGATGTTGCACACTTTATAGTATTCCAGGGCGGTGTTGGTTCCTGAAATGAAGTTTAATCCGGCAGATTCAATCATTGATATATTACCCTGGATTTAAATTTTCTGCATTGACCACCCCCCCCCCCCCCCACTGGGTTGCAGCGAATATCCACAATATGATTCCTCATAAGACATTTAGTAGGAGCAGAATTAGGCTTTTCAGCTTACCTGGTTCGCTTTGTCATTCCATCCCTCTCAACCCCACCCTCCTGCCTTCTCTCCATATCCTAAAGGTAGGGTGATGCAACTGTTGCAACAAGGGATGTCGAAGACAGCATAAAAGTAAAAGAGGGGGCATACAGTATGGCAGAATTTTAAAAACCAACAGGAGTCAACAAAAAAACCATTGAGAGAAAAGGTGAAATCTGAAGGGAAGCTAGCCTATAATTTTAAAGAGGATGTCAAATGTTTTATCAGATGTATAAAGTGTAAAAGGGAGTTGAGAGTGGATATTGGACCACTGGAAAATAATGCTGGTGAGCTGGTAGTCGGAGACAAATAAATGGCAGATTAACTCATTTTGTATCAGTGAAGACACTAACAGAATTTCGGGATTGACGGGACAGAAGTGAGTGTTGTTGCTGTTAGTAAGGATAAAGTTCTTGGGATGCTGAAAGATCTGAAGGTAGATAAATCATCTGGACCAGATGGACTGCATTCCAGGGTCTGAAGGAGGTGGCTGACAAGATTGTGGAGGCATTAGTAGAGATCTTTAAAAAATCACTAGATTCTGGAATACTTCTGGAGGACTGGAAAATTGCAAATGTCACTCCACTCTTTAATAAGGGAGAGAAGCAGAAAAAAGGAAATTAGTTTGATCTCAGTGGTTGGGAAGATGTTTGAGTTGATGTGGTTTTGGTGTACTTGGACGCACGTGATTAAAATGGGCCAAAGTCAGTATTATTTCCTTAAGGAAAAATCTTGCCCGAAAAGTCTGTTGGAATTAGAGGAAAGAATCAGGCAGGATAGACAAAGGAGAGGAAACTGGAGCACCTGAAAGAAACCCACACGGTTACAGGGAGAACAGACAAACTCCTTACAGGCAGACGTGGGAAATAAACCTGGGCCGCTGGTACTGTAAAGCATTGTGGTGACCATTATGCTTTAGCCAGAAGGTACCAAATCTGTGGAATTGCGGCTATGAATGCCAAGTCATTGAGTATATTTAAGTTTAATGTTGATAGGTTATTGATTAACCAGGGCATCAAAGATTACAGGGAGAATCCAGCAGAATGGGGTTGAGAGTGATTTCATGATTGAATGGCAGGGCAGACTTGATGGGCTGAATGGCCCAATTCTTCTCTTCTGTCTAATGGTTTATACTCTTTAAGAAATCCAACACTACCTCCTCCTTTATCTCAAAGTGCCCTAGGACATCAACATGCTCAACACTGATCTCCCTATCCTCCTTGGTAAAAACCGATGTAAAGTACTCATTAAAGGACCTTACCTACATCCTCCATATCCAAGCAAATGTTCCTCCTTTATCCCTGAATGGCCCTACCCCCTCCGTAGTTATCCTCTTGCTGCTAATGTATGTATAGAATGCCTTGTCTTTGGATTTTCTTTATTCCTACTTTCCAAGGACTTTTCTTGGCCCCACTTGGCTTTCCTAATTTCCTTGTGGAGTTCTTTTCTGGCTTCTTTATAATCCTCAAGGGCATTATTTGATTCTAGCTTCCTAAGCTTTACATATGTTCCCTTTTTTTCCTTGATTAAATCCCTTAACATCCAAGGTTGGCTTACCTTGCCAGCCTCGTCCTTCCTTCCGACTGGAACATACCTGTCCTGTACTCTGTGCAGTTGGTCTATAAACACCTTCCACATGTTGGATGTGAACATCCAAAAACAGCTGTTCCCAATTAACTCTCCCTAGTTCCTGCCTTATACTCTTAAAATTTGTCCTGCTCCAATTTGATGCTCTCCCACAAGGTCCATACTTAACCTTATCTGCAGCCACCTTAAAACACAAGGAGTTGTGGTCATTGTTCACTCACTGTCAGGTCAGTCACCTGGCCAGGCTCATTACCCAACACCAGATCCAATAGAGCCCCTCCTCTTGTTGGACTGTCTACGTATTGATTTAAGAATCTCTGCTGGAGGCACCTAACAAATTCTGCCTCGTCTAAACCTTTTGTGCTTAGAAGGTCCCACTTTATATAAGGGAAGTTGAGATCCCTTATAACAACAGCCCTATTGTTTTTACACTTTTCCTTAATCTGCCTGGATATCTGTTCCTCAATGTCCCGGTGGCTATTTGGCAGGTCGTCAGAGTGATTGTACCCTTCCTGTTTTGAGTTCTACCCATATAGACTCAGTGGATTCTATTCTGTCCCCTCCATGCAGCTGAGTTATTGTCCCTGATTAGTCATGCAACTCCCCCTTTCCACCTCCCTCTGTATCTTTTCTAAAACGTTGAAACCCTGGGACATTAAGCACCCATTCCTATCCCTCTGTCAACCAAGTCTCTGTAATGGCCGCAACATCATTGATCCATGCTTAAGTTCATCTTCTAGCATTAAAATAGACACACTTCAAACTATTCTTCCCATCATATCCTCTTGCCTGATTTTACTGGCCTGAAAATCTACCTCCCTCTACATCCCCACACTTTCTGATCTGGTGCTCTGGTTCCTATTCCCCTGCCAAACTAGCTTAAACCCTCTCAATATTTGTTCTCCTCCAATTTAGGTGCAACCTGTCCCTCTTGTCCAGGTCACCCTTGTCCCAGAAAGAGTTCCAGTTATCCAAGAACCTGAAACCCTACCCCTGCACCAGTTCCTCAGCCACTCATTCATCTGTACTTTTATCCTGTTCCTGCCCTGACCAGCATGTTCCACTGGAAGTAATCCGGAGATTACTACCTTGGAGGCCCTGCTCTTCAGCCTCTTCCCTAACTTTTTATACTCATTGCGTAGAACCTGTTTCCTTATTCTACCTATGTCATTGATAACAATGTGTACCATGACCTCTGGCTACTCACCTCTCTTGAGAATATTCTGCAGCTTCTGTGAAACATCCTGGACCCTAGCACCTAGAAGGCAACCACCACCCCAGCTTCTCTTTTACAGCCACAGAATCCACTGCCCGTCCCCCTAACAATTAAGTCTCCTATCATCATCATTCTGCCTGATCTCACCCTTCCCTGCTGAGCCTCAGAGCCGGCCAAGTGCCGGGCTGTTGCTGTGCCCAGATGGGTTATCCAAGACCCCCCCCCCCCCACCACCCTTAGTCCCCCAGCAATATCCAAAGGGGTATACTTGTTGCTGAAGGGAATGGCCACAAAGGAACCCAGCACTAGCTGTCTACTCCCCTTACTTCTCCTGGTGGGCACCCATCTACAATCTGAAGCCTGCACTCTGGATGTGACCACTTCAGAAAAAGTTTCATTTATGAGGTTTTCAGCCACGTGGATGGTCCTGAGTACATCCGGCTCCAGCTCCAGTTCCTTGACCTTGCCAGTCAGGAGCTGAAGTCGGGTGGACTTGCTGCAGATATTCTCACTAGGAGACTGTTTGGTACCCTGCAATCCCACATCTCACAGGAGGAGCATTCTTGTTGTTGAAACCTTCTGTGCCAAAAGCTGAAACTAGCCATTCTAAAAGTATCCCACTCCAACAATGGCTGCTCTGCTTAAACCTAACTTTTTTTAAATTGGCCTTTCCAAGTACTTAATAGATCGCTTTGATTGAAGCCTGTCGAAAGTTCCCAAAAAGCCCCGAGCTCTTTCTAAACCTCCCATTGCCTCCCCAAAACGAGCAACTGCTTGCGATGATTGAAATCTGCAGTAAAAGCGTATTAAAATAACACATTTTTCATACTGATGCCTGGTACAGTGAAACCTCTTCAGACTGAAATTAATTTTAATTTTTAAAATTGGCTTTATTTACGATATCAAATATATACAAATGAAGAAACGGTACAAAACAGAACCTAATCATTCATGATCACAAATTCGTGGGTGTTATCAGCATATCTATCAACATACGATGCAGTTACAAGGAAGGCATGACAGAGGCTATATTTCATTAGGAGTTTGCGGAGATTTGGTATGTCACCAAACATGCGTACAAATTTCTACAGATGTACTGTGGAGGACATTCTACTGGCTGCATCACTGTCTGGTATGGGGGTGGGGCACTGTACAGGATCGAAATAAGCTGCAGAAAGTTGTAAACTCAGTCAGCCCCATCATGGGCACTAGCCTCCGCAGCATCCAGGACATCTTCAAGGAGCGATGCCTCAAAAAGGCAGCATCCATCACCCAGAACATGCTTTCCCCTCTGCCATCAGGTTTCTGAATGGACAAGAGTCCATGAATTTTTTCTCACATTTTGCAGTACTCGTTTAACTTTTTTAATGTGTGTGTTCATATTTAGTAATTTATAGTTTTTATTATCATGTATTGCAATGTCCTGTTTCTACATAACAACAAATTTCATGATACATGTCAGTGATATTAAACCTAATTCTGATTCTATGTAAACAGACATACACACACAGCACCATCGTCCCTTGCGTGCTCCCCTTTTCCTTGATCGAGAGCCTTTCCTGCCCGACTCAGCCCCTCTGTATGCGGAAGGAGCCAAGGTTGTGGTCTCCGCCCCCCCCCCCCCCCCCATAGAGTCTTTCTGTTGGTTGCACTGAGCCTCAGCGTGTCTCTCAGCATGTATTCCTGCAGCCTGGAATGTGCCAGTTGGCAACATTCCCTTACAGACAGATCAATGTGCTGGAAGACCAAAGGGTGGGCTTTCACCAAGCTGATGATCTTACAGCAGCACTTGATGTCTGTTTCCCTGTGTGTCTCTGAGAACCCTTAGATTAGAGAGTCCTCTGTTATTCAGCTGATGCAGATGAACCAAGACACTGACCCTTGTAATCGTCTCTACATCCTCTTAGTAAATCCACCGTCTGCAAAGAGGTGGATGCCCCGAGGACAGCGTACTTTGGGAGTAATATGTCCTCTGAAGCAGAATTAGACCATTTGGCCCATCATGTCTATTCTGCTATTCCCTCAATGGTTTCCATTGAATCCATTCACAGTTAAACCCCTTCACCCTGTTGTGTATTACACTGACTTCAGTGGTTGGGGAGATATTGGAGTCCATTATTAAATATGAGTTTTCGGGGTATTTGGAGGCTCTTGATAAAATAGGCCAAAGTCAGCGTGGTCTCCTCAAGGGGAAATCTTGGCAGACAAATCTGTTGGAATTCTTTGAAAAAAGTAACAAGCAGGATAGACAAAGGAGAGTCAGTGGATGTTGTTTAGTTGGATTTTCAGAAGGCCTTTGAGAAGGTGCTGCACATGAGGCTGTTTAACAAGACAAGACCATGGTATTACAGGAAAGTTACTAGCATGGATAGAAGACTGGCTGACTGGCAGGAGACACAAAGTGTGAATAAAAGGGGCCTATTGTGTTTGGCTGACTTTGACTAGTGGTGTTCCACAGGGGACTGTGTTGGAACTGCTCCATTTCACATTAAATGTCAATGATTTGGATGATGGAATTGATGGCTTTGTGGCCAAGTTTTCAAACAACACGAAGATAGGTGGAGAGGCAGGTAGTGTTGAGGAAGCAGAGAGCTTGCTGAATGATTTAGATTGGGAGAATAGGCAAATAAGTGGCAGATGGAATATCATGTAGGGAAGTGTATGGTCATGCACTTTGATAGAAGGAATAAAAACATAGAATATTTTATAAACGGAGAAAATCCGACATGCAAAGATACTTGGGAATCTTTGTGCAGGATTCCCTAAAGGTCAACTTGCAGGTCAAGTTGGTGGTAAGAGAGGCAAGTGCAATATTTTGCATTCATTTTGAGAGGACTAGAATATAAAAGCAAGGATGTAATGCCCCTTGTGTAAAAAAAGACGTGCTGCATTTGCCAAGGGTCCAGAGGAGGTTCACAAGAATGATTCCAGGAATGAAAGGGTTAATATATGTGGAGTACTTGCTGGAGTTTAGAAGAATGAGCGGAGGGGATCTCATTGAAAAATATTGAATATTGAAAGGCTGAGACAGAGTAGATGGGGAGAGGATATTTCCTATGGTGAGGGTATCTAGGATCAGAGGGAACAGCCACAGGATAGATGGACATCCATTTAGACCAGTGATGAGGAATTTCTTTAGCCAGAGGGTGGTGAATCTGTGGCATTCATTGCCATAGGCAGCTGTGGAATCCAAGTCATTGAGTATGTTTAAGGTGGAGGTTGATAGTTCTTGCTTAGTTAGGGTGTCAAAGATTTATCAGGAAAAGGCAGGAGAATAAGGATGGGAGAGGTAATAATCAACCATGATGGAATGGTGGAGCAGACTTGATGGGCCAATGGCATAATTCTGCACATATGTCTTATGGTCTTAAATCCATTAAGACAAATTTGTGTTACCTGTGAGTTGCTTTAAGCTGTCCTTGTCCCACTGTTGACTTTCACTGGAGTCCACTGATACCAGAGGAACTGCACAAATCCTCAACCAGTCAGAAACCTGGACAGCGGGGATAGACACAGTGAAGGGGGTAGGTTATGTTGGTGTCACATTGAGGAGTGTGGGGTGTGTTGGTGTTACATTGAGGGATGTGGCGTGTGTTATTGTCATAGTATGGGATGTGTCAGTGTTACAGTGAGTGGTGTGGGGTGTGTTATTGTCATAATATGGGATGTGTCGGTCTTACAGTGACGGGTGTGAGGTGTGTTATTGTCACAGTATGAGATGTGTCGGTGCAGATTGAGGGATGTGGGGTGTGTCAGTGTCAGAGTGAGCGTTGTGAGGTGTATTAGAGTGTTATGGTGTGGGTTGTAACAGACTGTCACAGTGTGGGATGCATCACAGTGTCATGGTGTGTGGTGTATCGCAGTGTCACGGTGTGGGATGTATCGCAGTGTCACGGCGTGTGGTGTGTCGCAGTGTCACGGCGTGTGGTGTGTCGCAGTGTCACGGCGTGGGGTGTGTCGCAGTGTCACGGCGTGGGGTGTGTGGCAGTGTCACGGCGTGGGGTGTGTGGCAGTGTCACGGCGTGGGGTGTGTGGCAGTGTCACGGCGTGGGGTGTGTCGCAGTGTCACGGCGTGGGGTGTGTCGCAGTGTCACGGCGTGGGGTGTGTCGCAGTGTCACGGCGTGGGGTGTGTCGCAGTGTCACGGCGTGGGGTGTGTGTATCAGAGTGTCACGGTGTGGTGTTGATTCATGACTATTGATCCTGCTGTTTGCCGGCAAATGCCTCCTGCTCATTACCGTCCCCACGGCCGACACACTGTATGGGGTCTCACGGTTTCCCTGACCTCTCCACTCACCGGGTTGCAACGCGGAGATTCTTTTAACGGGGTTGCTCTGAGCTGTGTCTGCATAGCTGCCAAGCGTTCCCTCTCGAACAGCAGCTGTGGAGGACAGAAAAGGACGCCCGGTCTTAGTGCCTGATATGGGGTGGGTCTTTAGTCACTCCTGACCAAGTGGAGGAGCATCGTGGTCTGTGTGTAGCTAACCCCCGTCACTTCCAGATTCCCCACCCACTCCAGCAGCCAAAGATCATCATTATGTTCCCACACTGTACAGGGGGAGCTTGACTATGTAGGGTGTGTGGCAGGCTCTGTCTGAGGGCTTCATATCTCCTAAACGCCCTGCCCAGCCACAGTCCTGGGCAACACTTCTTTGCTTTCTATCTGTCCCTTCCTTCCTGCCTTCCTTTACACCCCTCCCTCTGCTCTCCCTCAGTCACTCTTCACCCTTTCTTCTCCCAGCACTTATCTTCCTTCTCTCTAACGCTCCCTCTATCACTCCTCCACTCCCCTCCTATCTTGCCTTATAATCTCAGTCTTCCCCCACTTCCATCCTTCCCTCCTTCCCCTCCCTTGCCTCTCACCCTCTCTAAACCTTGCTCCTTTCCCACCACTCCCTCGTTAGAAAGAGGTTACGTAGGATTGGAATTTATAGAGTCCTTGGGGTAGAGTTAAGAAACTGCAAGTGTAAAAAGATGGGAGGTAACTTACAAGCCTCCGAACAGTGGCCAGGATGTGGGCTATAAATTACAATGGGAAATAGACGGGCAATATTATGATAGTGATGGGGGATTTCAATATGCAGGTAGATTGGGAAAAGCAGATTGGTGTTGGATCCCGAGAGAAGAATGCCTATGAAATGGCTTTTTAGAGCAACTTGTGTTTGAGCCCACAAGCGAAAAGGATTAGGTGTGCAGTTAGGGAGCTGATGGTAAAGGAACCTTTAGGAGGCAGTGATTATAATATGATAGAATTCACCTTACAGTTTGAGAGGGAAAAGATAAAGTCAGATGTATCAGTATTACAGTGGAGTAAAGGGAATTACAGAGGCATGAGAGAGGAGTTGGCCAAAGTTGATTGGAAGGGGACACTAACAGGGATGACAGCAGAACAGCAATGGCTGGAGATTCTGGGAGTAATTCGGAAGACACGGGATAGATTCATCCCAAATAAGTTGTATTCCAAAGAGAAAATGAGGCAACTGTGGCTGACAGTGAAAGTCAAAGCTAGTGTAAAAGCAAAGAGAGGGCATATAATATAGCAAAAATTAGTGGAAGTTTTAGAGGACTGGGTAGCTTTTAAAAACCAACGGAAGGCAACCGAAAAAGTACGAAGGAGAGAAAAGATGAACTATGAAGGGAAGCTAGTTACTATTGTAAAAGAAGATAACAAAAGTTTTTTCAGATATATAAAAAGCAAAAGAGACCAGAATGGATATCAGACTGCTGGAAAATGAGGCTGAAAAGGTAGTAATGGAGGACAAAGAAATGGTGGATAAATTTAATAAGCAATATGTAGTTTTTAACTGTAGAGGAACCTCAGCAGTATGCCAGAAATTCAAGAATGTTAGGGGCAGAAATGAGTGTATTTGTTATTATCAAGTAGAAAGTGCTTGAGAAGCTGAAGTGCCTGAAGATTTGTCGATAACTCTCTTGAATCAGATGGACTAGATGAATCAGATAAGTCTCTTGAATCAGGGTTCTGAAAGAGGTAGCTTAAGAGATTGTAGGGCATTGGTGGTGATCTTTCAAGTATTACTAGACTCTGAAAGGGTTGCGGAGGACTGGGAAATGTCACTCTAATCTTTAAGATAGGAGGGAGGCAAAAGACAGGAGATTATAGTTCAGGTAGCCTGACTTCAGTGGTTGTTAAGATGTTGGAGTTTGTTATCAAGGATGAGGTTTTGGAGTACTTGGAGGCACTTGGTGAAATAGGCCAAAATTAGTGTGGTTTCCTTAAAAGGAAATCTTGCTTGTCAAATCTGCTGTAATTCTTTGAGAGAATAACAGACAAGATAATAATACCATTAGTTCCAAGTTCATTATGGAAAAGGGTAGTTCTGCCCTTAAGGTTGGAGAAAGGTCAATTCTGATGGTAGCAGAAAGGTCTCGGCAAGTATGGGCTGGGACAAGTTGTTTTCTGGCAAAGGTGTATTTGTTAAGTGGGAGGCTTTCAAAAATGAAATTTTGGGAGTACAGAGTTTCTGTGTTCCTGTCAGAATAAAAGGCAAGCATAACAGGCTTAGGAAACCTTGTTTTTTTTTTTTTGGAAAGATATTGAGGCCCTGGTTAAGAAACAAAAGGAGGTGCATGAGCAGGTATCGGCAGGTAGAAACAAATGAGGTACTTGAGTGTAAGAAGTGCAAGAGAATACTTAAGAAAGAAGTCAGGAGGGCTAAAGGAAGGCATGACAAGGTAAAGCAATTCTACAGATACACTGAGAGTGAAAGGATAGCAAGGGACAAAATTGGTCCTCTGAAAGATCAGAGTGGTTATCTATATGTGGAGCTAAAAGAGTTGGGAGAGATCGTAAGTGATGTTTTTGCATCTATATTTACTTGGGAGATGGACAGCCTATAGATGTGAGACAATACAGCAACAAGTTCATGGACTTGATACAGATGACAGAGGAGGAGGTGTTTGCTGTCTTGAGGCAAATTAGGGTGGACAAAACCCCAAGGCCTGACAGTGTGTTCCCTCGGACCTTCTGGGAGGCTAGTGTAGAAATTGCAGGGGCCCAAGCAGACATATTTAAAGCAAACAACAGGAATTCTGCAGATGCTGGAAATTCAAGCAACACACATCAAAGTTGCTGGTGAACGCAGCAGGCCAGGCAGCATCTGTAGGAAGAGGTGCAGTCGATGTTTCAGGCCGAGACCCTTCGTCAGGACGAAGGGTCTCGGCCTGAAACGTCGACTGCATATTTAAAGCATCCTTAGCCATGTGTGAGCTGCCAGATGATTGGCGGTTAACTAAAGTTTTCTATCGTTTAAGAAAGGCTCTAGGAATAAGCCAGCAAATTATAAGCTGATGAGCCTGACATCAGTAGTGGGAAAGTTTTTGGAAGGTAATTCTGAGGGACCAGATACATATGGATAGTCATGGACTGATTAGGGTTGGTCTATATGGCTATATGTCATAGAGAAATACAGCACAGAAACAGGCCCTTTGGCTCATCTAGTCCATGCCGAAACCATTTAACTTGCCTACTCCCAACAACCTGCACCTGCACTATAGCCTTCCATTTCTCTACTATCCATGTACCTATCCAAACTTCTCTTAAACATTGAAATTGAACTCGTATGGACCGCTTATGCTGGCAGCTCATTTCCCACATTCTCAACACTCTGAGTGAAGAAATTTCGCTTCATGTTCCCCTCAAACATTTCACCTTTCACCCTCAAGCCATGACCTCTGATTGTAGTCCCACCCAAGCTCAGTGGAAAACGCATTTACCCTATCTATACCCCTCATAATTTTGTATACCTCTATCAAATCTCATCTCAATCTTCTATATTCTAAAGAATACAGTACTAATTTATTCAATCTTTCCATATAACTCAGGTCCTCCGTATAACCCAGCAACATCCTTGTAAATTTTCTCTGCACTCTTTCAACATTATTTACATCTTTCCTGTAGGTAGTGACTAAAACTGCACACTCTACTCCAAATTAGGCTGGCCAATGTCTTGTACAACTTCAATATAACATCCCATCTCCTTGATTTATGAAAGCCAATGTGCTAAAAGCTTTCTTTATAAACGTATCTGCCTGTGATGCCTGTTTCAGCGAATTATGTACCTCTATTCTCGGATCCTTTTGTTCTACCACACTCAGTGCCCGACTGTTCACTGTGTAAGATCTTCCCTGGTTGGTCCTATCGAAGCGCAAAACCTCACGCTTATCTGAATTGTTCCATCTTCCATTTTTCAGCCCATTTTTTTAAATTTGATGCAGATCCCTCTGCAAGCCATGATAGCCTTCCTCACTCCCCACTACACCCCCCAATCTTGGTGTCATCTGAAAATTTGCTGATCCTCTTAATCACATTATTATCATCCAGATCATTGATATAGATGGCAAACAATAGAGCACCCAGCACTGATCCCTGCAGCACGCCACTAGTCAGAGAGACAACCCTCTACCACCACTCTCTGGCTTTTCCCACAAAGCCAATGTCTCATCCAATTTTCTACCTGATCCTGAATGTCAAGCAAATGAACCTTTTTGACCAGCCTCCCACGCGGGACCTTATCAAATGCCTTTCTAAGGTCCATGTAGACAACATACCCTGCCTTGCCTTCATCCACTTTCCTAGTAACTTTCTCGAAAAACTCTTATAAGATTGGCTAGATATGACCTACCATGCACAAAGCCATGCTGACTATCCTTAATCAGTCCATATTTACTCAAATAATTATATATTTGGTCCCTGAGAATACCTTGCAATAACTTTCCCACACTGATGTCAGGCTCACTGGCCTATGATTTCCTGGTTTCTGTTTAAACCTTTCTTAAACAGTGGAACAACATTGGCTATCCTCCAATCCTCTGGTACCTCTCCTGTCACTAAGAATGTTCTAAATATCTCTGCTATGGTCCCAGCAATTTCTGCACTTGCCTCCCAGAGGGTGTGAGGGAACACCTTGTTAGGCCCTGGGGGATTTGTCCATCCTGATTTGCCTCGGTAGAAAACAGCTCTTCCTCTGTAATCTGTAGAAGGTAAATGAAGTTGACGCTGCTTTGCCCTACTTCTATAGTCTCTGTATCCTTTTCCTGAGTAAATACAGATGTAAAGTATGCATTTAAGATCTCCATCTCTTTTGGCTCCAACGTGGAATACCATTCTGAACTTCTGGAAGACCAAGTTTGTCCCTAGCAATCCTTTAGCTTTTAACATACCTGTAGATTCTCTTAAGATTCTCTTTCACCTTGTCTGCTAGAGCAACTTGATGCCTTCTTTTAGTCTTCCTGATTTCTTTTTTAAGGGTTCTCTTGCATTTCTTGTACTCAAAAAGATTTCATTTATTCCTTCTTGCCTATACCTGCTATGCACCTCCTTTTCTCTGTTAACTAGGGGCTCAATATTTCTCAAGGTTCCCGACATGTGTTATCTTTACCTTTTATTCTGACGAGCACATACTAGCTTTGTACTCTCAAGCTGAAGGCCTCCCACTTTTCAAGTACATCTTTGCCAGAAAACAGCCTGTCCCAATCCACACCTTTCAACCCTCGGACCAGACCCTTTGCATATTTACTTTGAAACTAACGGCATTGTGGTCACTGGATGCAAAGTGTGCCCCTACACAAATGTCTGTCACCTGCCCTGTTTCATTCCCTAATAGCAGATCCAGTATTGCACACTCTCTCATTGGGACTTCTACGTATTGATGAAGGAAACTTTCCTGAACACATTTGACAAACTCTATCCTACCTAGTCCTTTTACAATATAGTATAGGATTCCCAGTCAATATGTGGAACGTTAAAATTACCTACTATAACAACGTTACATTTCTTGCAGCAGTCTGCGATCTGTTTACAAATTTGTTCCTCTAAATTCCTAGGACATTTGGATTTAATAGCCCCATTAATGTGGCCAAACCTTACTTATTTCTCAGTTCCACCCATAACACCTCACTAGTCGAGTTCTCCAATCCATCCTGACAGAGCACTGCCATGACATTTTCCTTGACTAGTAATGCCACCCCTCCTCCTTTAATCCCTCCCACTCTGTCACGTCTTAAACAATGGAACCTTGGAATACTGAACTGCCAGTCAGCGCCCCCCCCCCGCAGCCGTCTCAGTAATGTGTGTGCTAAATTGTGTCTAACCAGTCTTGCAGAATTTTTTGAGGAAGTAACCAGGAAAGTTGATAAAGGCAAGGCAGTGGATGTTGTCTACATGGACATTAGCATGGACTTTGACAAGGTCCCACATGGGACGTTGGTCAAGAAGGTTCGTTCACTTGATATTCAAGATGAGGTAGTAAATTGGATCAGACTTTAGCTTCATGGTTGAAGCCAGTGAGTGGTAGTAGATGGTTGCCTTTCTGACTGGAGGCCTGTGTGCTGCATGAATCAGGGCCAGGCCTGTTGTTGTTTGTCATCTATATCAACTGTCTGGATGATGTCATAAACTGGATCAGCAAATTTGCGAATGACACCTGGTGTAGTGGACAGTGAGGAAGACTATCAAAGCTTGCAGCTGGAAAATGGGCTGAAAATTTGTCAGATGGGATTTAATATAGTTAAGTGTGAGTTGTTACTCTTTGGGAGGACTAACTAGGGTAGTTCTAACATGTTGGACAGTAGGACACTGAGGAGTGTGGAGGAACAGAGGGATCTGGGAATACAGGTCCATAATTCATTAAAAGTGTTGTCACAAATAGAGAGGGTCGTAAAGGAAACTTTTGGCACATTGGCCTTTATAAATCAAAATACTTTGATCACTGCACTACAAAGGAATTTGCTGCACCATTCCTCTTGGCCAGCCTCCTTGCCACTCTCTCTCTGCGTCCCCACCCTCGCCCTGGTGCACATACCTCTCGCTGAAGTTGTTCCACCCTCTCCCTCTGGATCAGACACTGCGCTGTGCTCCTGTCGCCCAAACTGTGTACGTCATCAAGGTGCCTGAAGGGAAGAGTAAAGACTGGGTGTCATCAGACCAGAAACCCATCTGTGCCTGGGGAAGGGGCACCACAAGGTGAGGATGAGGGATGATGAAAAGAAAGATATGTAAGGGGAGGGTGAGGGAGAAGAGGGATGCATGAGGGGAGAGGAACTGAAGGGATGGGGTGAGTTTGAGAGATGAAGGGAGAGAAAGGGATGAGTGGTGGGGAGGGTGATGGATGGAGTGATGAGTCTTCAGGGAAGGAAAGGTGAGAGATGCAGGAGTGGAGCACAAGGAGAGCAACATGGAGAGATGGGACGGGCTGGGGCTGGGGTGAGGGGGAGCAGCCCCAAATCCTCCCTTTTATTCTCCCACCACCCCATCAAACCCTGTATCTTAGTGTTCTGCTGTACCTACATCCCTGACCCATCCCACACTCCCCTGTCCAACCCAGTGGCTTAAAGATATGTCCTGTCATATATGAATGAGTACTGCTCCCGACCCCGGGACAATTCTCCGCCCCCATCCCAGGACAGCAGAGCCCGAGGGACAATGGAGTGGAAGGCAGTGGGAGCTTACTTCAGGAAGAGTTGGTACTGCTGCCCCTAGTATGGGTCAGACCCTATCCCAGGACAGCAGAGCCCAAGGGAAATTGGAGGGATAGGCAGTGGGAGCTTATTTCAGGAAGTGTTCGTATTCCTCTCCCCTCCCCACCACTGGGTAAGTCTCTGTCCCAGGACAGCAGAGCCTGAGGGACGATGGAGGAGAAGGCAGTGGTGGCTTACTTCAGGAGAGTTTATACTGCCCCTCCCCTCCCCCACCCTGATCACCCCTGTCCCAGGATAGCAGAACTGAGGGAAAAGTAGGGGAGGGCCGCAGGAGCTTACTTCAGGAAGAGTTCGTACTGCTTGAAGACCTGTTCACATCCTGGCCACTTGCAGAAACCATGGGCAAACAAGGGGTTCAGCAGCCTGGCATCCCTGGAGAGTTGTAGAAGAAGGAGCTATTAATGGGCAAGGCAGCTGCAGTCTCCTCTCACACCCCTCTTCTGCTGTGTTCTGACCAAAACCCCTCCCACCTTCGTCTGTGTCACAGCCCACAAAAATCTCCGTCCATGTGACTGTGCGTCCCCCCCCCCCAGTCGGTGTGACTGTGCGTCCCCCCCCCCCAGTCGGTGTGACTGTGCGTCCCCCCCCCCCAGTCGGTGTGACTGTGCGTCCCCCCCCCCAGTCGGTGTGACTGTGCGTCCCCCCCCCCCAGTCGGTGTGACTGTGCGTCCCCCCCCCCCAGTCGGTGTGACTGTGCGTCCCCCCCCCCAGTCGGTGTGACTGTGCGTCCCCCCCCCCCAGTCGGTGTGACTGTGCGTCCCCCCCCCCCAGTCGGTGTGACTGTGCGTCCCCCCCCCCCCCAGTCGGTGTGACTGTGCGTCCCCCCCCCCAGTCGGTGTGACTGTGCGTCCCCCCCCCCCCCAGTCGGTGTGACTGTGCGTCCCCCCCCCCCCCAGTCGGTGTGACTGTGCGTCCCCCCCCCCCAGTCGGTGTGACTGTGCGTCCCCCCCCCCCCAGTCGGTGTGACTGTGCGTCCCCCCCCCCCAGTCGGTGTGACTGTGCGTGCCCCCCCCAGTCGGTGTGACTGTGCGTGCCCCCCCCAAGTCGGTGTGACTGTGCGTCTCCCCCCCAAGTCGGTGTGACTGTGCGTCCCCCCCCCCCAGTTGGCGTGACTGACTGCGTCCCCCACCCCCAGTCGGCGTGACTGACCGTGCGTCCCCCACCCCCAGACGGCGTGACCGTGCATCCCCCCCCAAGTTGGCGTGTCCGCATGCCCCCCCCCATCCGCCTGACCATGCGCCCCCCCCCCCATACATCAGTGTGACAGTACAATTCCCCGTCTGTGTTACTGTACGCCTCCCCCTCCCCCTGGTCCATGTGACCGTAAATCTCCTCTGCGGGTGTGGTGGTATACCCCGACCCATATGTGGGACTTTACACCCCCCATACATGGGAACATAAACCCCTCTGCCCATGGGGCCGCACAATCCTCCGTCCGTGTGATTCTACGACTCCCTCCCACCCCCATCCCTCGTGCTTCTTATGGTACACCTTTCGTCCGTGAGAAGGTATACATGCCCTCTGCTTGCGTAACAGTAAGTGCCCACCCACACGTGTGACGGTAAGTGCCCCCCCACCTGCCCGATGATATGCCCCCCTCTATTGCCCACGTGACTGTACACGCCTCTGCTCATGTCACAGCTCATGCTCCCCCTCTGCCGCTGTTCCAGCACATTCCCCACCCGACCTCAGCGTCTCCACACACTCACCGTTCCATGACAGAGTTTGGGCTGGACCCACCAGTCGGCACAGAGCTGCAGCAGAAAACAAGGGCGGGTGCCTGGGCAGAGGGGGCAGCCGGTGCTGTTGAGGCACCGGGGAGATGCCGTGATGGATAGGTGGCCGGCTCTGAGCTCAGGGACTCCATGTCTTGGGGAAACCACGCTGTACCGGGGAAGGCGGCTCCTGTAGTCACATAGAGAGTAGTCAGCTCTGGGGTGAGGCAAGTGGCTGCAAGAGCACATGGGGAGTTGCAGGGGGTTTATGGTGGGGTAGAGAGGTGTGGATGGAAGGGGGAGAGACGGAGAGGGAACCAGGAGAGAAGAAGGGAGAGAGGGAGGGGGTGGGGAGGAAATGTGAAGAAGGAGAGGGGAAGGAAGAGGGAAGGAGGGTAGGAGATGGCTGGAGAGGAAAGGAGAAAAGGGGAGAGATTGGGAGGGAATGTACGGAAGGGTGAGAGGAAAGGAGGGATTGGGTGGGGAGAGTGAGGAGGGAATGGGGTAGAGAGGAAGAGGAAGGAAAATGAGAAGGAGGGAGCATTGGAGAAGAACGAAGTGAGTTGGTGTGACAGTGAGAAGGGGTCAAGGAGGAGAAGAGGGAGAGTGGGAAGTAGAGAGAGAGGGTGGTGAGGGGGGAGGGGATGTACAGAAAGCAAGAAATATCGGTGGTAAGGAGGAAACTGAAAGGTACAGAGAAGGGAGTGGAAGGGGAGAGATGGGTGGTGAGGGGGGACTAGAAGATGCAGGTGAGGGGGAAATGAGGGTGGTGAGGGGGAGACTGGATACAGACGAGAAGATATAGTGAAGGAGGGGTGGGGGGAGAGATGGGGATGTCGAGGGGGAGAATAGAAAATATAGAAAAGGAGGGGAGAGATGGGGAAGGGGAAGTTTGGAAGGTAGTGAGTTCAGGGGTGGGGGAGGCAGGGAGAAGGCAAGCAGGGAGATATAGGAGAGGGAGGTTCAGAGAGACACGGGGGCAAGAGAGGGATTGAAGTTGGTGGGGAGGGTGAATGAAAGGGTGAGGGAGGGAGGAACAATTCGCTGAACCCTCCCCTACCTGGGGGCATCAGATGGTGAGTGAGGGCCAAGGGCGTGGTCTTCAGTACGAGTAGACCTCGGTGCAGGGGGCTGTGCTGGGGCAGAGGAGCCGAGGCAGCTGACTCCTGCAGAGAGAGAGAGGGAGGAGGGTTAAAGACAGTTTCTACCCCTGTCATCCTACACCCATTCACACCCATCCTCTCACTCACATACCCCACTCCCATCCCTCCCACATCACTCATTTCCACCCTATTTCACCCATAATCTCTAACTCTCCCTGGGCACAATTCCTTTCCCCCCACCCATCCTCCCATTCCCCTGAGTGTGAGGGGAGAGAGCAGGCAAAGGGAAGAATGCAGGTGGGGTGAAAGGGTGGAGGAAGCGGGTATAGGTGAGGTAAGAATGAGATTGGGGAGGGAGGGGAGTGGGACGAGGATTGGGAAGGGTGGAGGAATTTGAGGTATGGGAATGGAGGAGGTTGGGGAGGGGACGGGACGGGGATATAGAGTTTGGAAGGACGGAGGAGTTTAGGGAGTGGGAGAAAGAATTTGGGGAGGAGGAGAGGGATGTCTGTGTCTTTGAACTTCCAGTGAGTGAAATAAATCCTTTTAATTTCTCTTCAAATATTAAACAAGACCTTGGATCACTGAACCCGGGAGTGCTGCACCCTTCCCTGGTCTGTCATCCAGGTAACTCCAATCCGAAGCACACCTACCTGTATCTGGGTGGGAGACAGTGGGGCTGTGCTTTCTCTGAGGGTATGGGATCGGATCTCGCTCTCCACTGACGTGCTCGGCTCCCCTGATCCTGTCATGGTATCTATCACAGTCCTGGGGCCAGAGACACTGCAGCCTGGGGAACACAAACCAGGTGAGGTGGATCACGAGGTCCCCACCCCCCGATTGACTGTAGAACACACACTAAGTGCTGCTGGTGTGTGTGTGTGTGTATACACATGTGTGTTCATCTGTGGGTGTTAGAGCATTTTCCTGACCATGTACGTATCTGTGTATGTGTGGTTGACTGTGTGCGTCAGTGTCTGGCTGACCAGGATTGTGCGCGTACCAGCATGTGTTGTTGTGCATGTATGTAAGTTCACATCCATTTTTGTGTGCATTTGCTTGGATGGATGTGTGTGTCTGATTCACTGTGTATGAATCTGTGTGAGTGTCTGCTGACCATGCCTGTGTGTGTGCCTGTGTTTTTGCATGTATATAAGTTTGTGTGTGTGTGGACACGTGCACAGCTTTCTCTCCTTTTGCTCCCCTCACAACCAGAGAAGCCAGGCCTTCCCCCACCCCCCAGACAAGCCACGCAGGCTTGCTCCTTCGCATGCGTGCACTCCTCTCCCCTTTCACCTCTCTATAGCCCAAGGTGACCAGCACTGAAGGTGAATAACCCCAAGACCTGACTGCTCTGGGGATAGTAATTACAGCAGGCAAGGAAAGCTGGAGGTATAGGATGCATCAAGTCATCGTGTGGCTGGGTGGAGGGGAATTCCGATTTACAATGTGTTTCCTGTTCTCTGTAACTTCATGAACATCGGAGCCAGTTCTGAACCCACTCCCCATCAGACCCGACCCAGAACACTACTCTGCAGACCCATTACCTACAGTCTCTCTGCTTCACCACCTTTACCAGCACTCACCGAGCACTCCTCCAGCCCCTGACACCCCTCCTCCTTCTCTGTAATCTTTTGCAACTCCTAACAGCTCTCCCTGACTTTGTAAACCCCTCCCCATCTCTGTGACACCCTCACTCCAGAACATCCCAATCCATCTCTGTAATCCAAACTTGTCTCTACACCCCTCCCCATCTCTATTAACCCCTCCCTTTACAACATCCTGATGTTTCTCTGTAACCCCTTCCTTCCATTACACCCCTCCATGTCATTGTAACCCCCTCTGGCTGCTACACCACTCCCCGTTTCTGTGACACCCTCCCTCCACAACATCCCAATCCATCTCTGTATCCACCTCCGGCTGCTACACCACTCCTTGTCTCTGTAACTGCCTCCAGCCACACACCCCTTCCCATCTCTATAACTCCCTCCAGCCACTATACCTTTCCTTGTCACTGTAACTCCCTATGGTTCCTACATGCTATCCTGTTTCTGTGACTCCCCCCCCCCCCCGACCCATACAGATCATCTCACCTCTGCAAACTCCCCCTTGGCTCCTACACCCCTCACCATCTGTGTGACCACCCCTCTCAATCTCTCTGATCTACTCCGGCCCTGAGGCCATGAATTATTATTCAGAAATGCAGAATATTTGAACTTACCAAAAACTGGAAATTGGGCTGCCAACAAAGAATCCACAAAAACACCCTGCAAATGTTAGACACAGAGTGGAGCTCCCTTCACACTGCCCCATTGCAAAATCCCAGGGTCAGACATGTCAGAGTTTCTCCCTTTTGCTGCCTGCTATCGGGGACTTGGGAGTCAATCGACTCGGGGACTTTTGAGACTTTTTTTATCGTGCCCATGGTTTGTTCTTCATCAAATTATGGTATTGCTTTGCACTGCTGTAACTATATGTTATAATTATGTGGTTCTGTCAGTGTTAGTCTTTGGTTTGTCCTGTTTTCTGTGATATCACTCCGGAGAAACATTATATCATTTCTTAATACATATATGCATTTCTAAATGACAATAAAAGAGGACTGAGTGTTCTCATAATCTAATTTACTGAAGCTCCTACACTGTCCCATCATACATTCCCAGGGTCAGGCACTGAGTGAAGCTCCCTCCTCACCGTCCCAACACACACACTCCCAGAGTCAGTTAAAAAGTGAAATTCCCTCCACACTTGCCCCATTGCACAATCCCAGGGTCGGTCAGACACGTACTGAAGCTCCTACATCGTCTCATCACACACTCCCAGGGTCACACACAGAGTGAACCATCTCTACACCGTCCCATCACACACTCCCGGGGTGATATACAGAGTGAAGCACCCTCCACACTGCCCCATCATACACTCCCAGGGTCAGACACAGAGTGCTCCCTTCACACCGTCCCATTACACACTCCCGGGGACAGACACAGAGTGAATCTCCCTCCACACCGTCCCATTACACACTCCCGACAAACAGACACAGAGTGAATCACCCTCCACACCATCCCATCACACACTCCCGGGGACAGACACAGAGTGAATCTCCCTCCACATCGTCCCATCACACACTCCCGGGGTCAGACACAGTGAAGCTCCCTCCACACTGTCCTATCACACACTCCAGGGGTCAGACACAGCGTGAAGCTCCCTCCACACCATCCCATCACATACTCCCGGGGTCAGACACAGAGTGAAACTCCCTCCGCACCGTCCCATCACACACTCCCGGGGTCAGACACAGAGAGGAGCTCCCTCCACACCGTCCCATCACACACTCCCGGGGTCAGACACAGAGAGAAGCTCCCTCCACACTGTCCCATCACACACTCCCGGGGTCAGACACAGAGAGAAGCTCCCTCCACACCGTCCCATCACACACTCCCGGGGTCAGACACAGAGTGAAACTCCCTCCACACGGTTGCAGCACACACTCCTAGGGTTAGTTCGAAGGTCTCTCTAATCTGTCCTGTAAAGCACACAAGGGGTTTAAATATGAATGCACATTAGAACTGAAGAGCAAACAATAGATTTTTTTTGTTCTCAGCTGACAGGAGAAATTGCCGATACCCACTGGAGTGGAGCAGAGCGTTAGCAGATTCCATTGAAGCTGAGTGGCAAATGGACCTATGAGGAGCCTGTTTCAACTGATATTATTTAGGTGAGAGTTTCACTGCTTCTGGAGTCTGGTGTTTGTGGTGGCGGAAGGAGGAGCAGGGGATACTGTTGCAGGCGAGGGAGTGGGTGTCACATTGTGACTCCCTGCTGCCGTGGTAGAGGGAGGTGATTTCCACTGGGCTGATGGGGAATGCCCCAGCTTTCAGGTATGCCGCTTGCCCTACAGGGATGCCAGCCCACACAAACCCATTCACAGAGAGAGAAGGATGATCTGCCTCTTACCTGCAGGAACAGAGACCCAGGACCCTGTACCCTGATCCTGATTCTCAGACGGGGGACCTGAACTCCGCAGGGCTTCAGGAGTCCATCACACACACAGCTACGGCACAGGCACAGTCTCTCACACACACTGCTTTCCACCCCACTCGCCAGAATGGGGCAGCAATTAAACGGAGTCAGGTACAGAGAGAAGTTCCCTCACATCGTCCCATCATACACTCACAGGGTCAGACACAGAGTGAAGCTACTTCTACACCATCCCATTACACTCCTGGGGCCAGACATAGCGTGAAGCTCCCTCCGCATGGCCCCGTCACACAGCTCCCAGGATCAGACACAGAGTAAAGCTCCCTCCCAACCATCCCATCACACATTCCCAGAGTTAGATGGAAAGTGAAATTCTCTCCCCACCATCCCATCACACATTTATGGGGTCAGACACAGAGTAAAGCTCCTTCCTCACTGTCTCATCACACACTGTCAGTCAGATGCAGAGCAAAGCTTCCTCCACACCATCCAATCACGCACTCCTGGAGTTAGATACAGAGTAAAGTTCCCTCCACACTATCCCAACACACACTCCTGGTGTTAGACACAGAGTAAAGCTCTCTCCACACTGTCCCATAACAGACTTCTGAATCAGACAGAGAGAGTAGTTTCCTCTAAACCATTCCATCACTCCGTTCTAAGCTGTTTCGCTATATTGCATTGTGTGTGGCGATTCGCTTGTGTCTGGTGTTTATCACACAGCCTCCGTTTCTGTTCAGACGGAGCCTGTTCAATGCCCTCGGGTTGCTGGCATTGACATTGCTGAAGCTGCTGCCGTCACAGTTTTCCAACCCCCACTGCTGCCTTCAGTATGCCTTGCTCCCCTCAGTGGCCAGGGAGTAGCGCCTGTGTTCCCTGCCTCCACCTCTCTGAGGCAGATACCCCATGTGTCCTCTTTAAGAACCCTCACACTCCATCGGGTAGGTGAGGGGTCAAATATCCCTGCCCATCAGATCCCTAGCCTGCAGCTGCAGCCCACAGTTCCCATTCTGAGTGAAGGCATGAGAAACAGCAGGCACTGGAATCTGGAATGACTGTGCCCCCTCCTGCAGGGAATCCATGGGTTGAACAGCATCTGTGGGTGGGGGTTACAGTCTGACAGCTTGAGAGGAATGACAACTGAGCTTTCCCAGTCGGCTCACCCATTGCTGCAGACCATGGGCTTCGGTGATGCGGGCGAAGGGTTTGAGAAGCTCTGAGAGAAAACATGATGTCCTTTCCAGTCTCTTGAGAGACACTGGGGACAGAAACCTGATGGGGAGTCAGAGGAAGACCACTTGGTCCCTTCCTTGTGTGTACAGAAGTCTCCCCACCCCCTCTCAGAAGCTGAATTCTGATTCCCAGGGACCACCTAGGGAATTGATTAGCCCTTCCAGTGATGTTCTCTCTCAGCTGTGTGTGTGTGCACGCGCACACTCATTTTCAACCAGCGTACAAAGCAGATTAATGTTCGCACTAAAGGTTAGTTACCTAAAATAATGTAGTAATTAATAATTATACTTATTGAAAATAATCTTTCAGCTAAATGTTTCTGTTAACTAGTTAGTTGGTTTTTCAAATACCACAATGCACGTCACTAATTTACGTCACCGCACCTTTCCTGTTCCGGTTTGTACAGCTGCATCACGGCGGCAGCCATCTTTGGCGGACAGTGTTCATATCGTAAAGTTTACAAAGATCTGTTTCAAATCCTGTAGATAGCTTACTAAGTTTTTATTGAAAAAATATTGATTCATTATGTTGAATTCAAAAGAAGTGAAAGACATGAAGTGCAAAAGAACTTTACAGGTTTTAAGTGATATCTTTGCTAAACATCACTTTGAAGTAGCTTTACAGGTTTTAAGTGACGTCTTTGATGAACTGGCTGCACTGTGCAAGATTCTGCAAAAGAGTGGCCTGACACCGATTGATTCACTTCATTTTGCGCGAGGCAAAATTAACAAGATAAGAAAGCAGTATCTGGGAGACAATGTTTCGTGGAGTGACAAAGTTAAAGTTTAGCTAAGCTAACAATGTGAAGAAAACGTCACAGTAGATACAAGTTCACTGTTGATTTTTATAAGTAGTCTTTGTGTTCATTTAGAAGAAAGGTTTCCTGAAGATGAGGTACAAGAATAGTCAGCTTTTGATTTCTCCGCAATTGCAGATTGTGACTTCACATTTGGCGATGAACAAGTTAATGCCTTATGTCTAAAGTATCATGATTTTCTAGCTGAAAATACTGTAATAGTTAGACAGTTTAATGATTTCAAATTTTCCGTGCAAGAAAAAATTAAATCCAAACCGATTTCAAACTTTGCTCAAATGGTGGCATTTGTACTTCAAAATGAACAGTTTTGTGATCTTGCACAGTTGATGGACATTGGGGGAACCTTTCTTGCGTCTAGTGCGGACTGTGAGCGAGGTTTTAGTGTAATGAATCAACTCAAAAACAAGCTGAGAAACCGTTTAGGTGAATGTCATTTGGATATGTTAATGAGAATCAAAAGCTATCAGTTGGATGGAAGTTCTATTAGTCTAGATAGAGTTTACAAAGAATGGGTAAATGCCAAAGACAGGAGAGAGAAAAAATAACTGAGTGACTTAAATATGTATGTTATTTTGTTGTTATTCTGTGCAGTTTTATATCAAATATTTTGTAAATCTACATAATTTGCACAACGTCAGATTTTTGCGCACACTGACTACTAAAAATTAGAGGGAACATTGCCTTCCAGCCACAGGGAACAAAACACCCTCCTTCAGAAGATTAAGGGTGTGCTCAAAGGGGAAATACAATGTCCTCACCCCTAAGAATTAGTCAGCACCTCTTTGTTCAGTCCCCAACACAGCACCCCCCCCCCCCCCCCGCCAACAGGAGCCAGGTTCCCCCTCCCCTCTCCTTGGGATCATTAGATCATTGGGTACTCACGGTCTTGCTCTCCGCAGCTGGGACTCAGGCAGAGAAGGGGCCTATTGGCCCTTAAGACAGCTGAAAAAGGGAGGCGGTGCCCTGATGACTGACGCATTCCCCCCCCCCCCCACCACCACCACCACCACCACCGTCACCATCTGCACACCTTCTCAGAACACAGAGCGAAGAGTGAAATTTCCCACTACCTCCCTCCCTCCACGTCAGCAGCCCGGCCACGCTAGAGGAACAGCCAGCGACAACATCACCCATCGTTCCATGACGAGCCGCTGCTGTTGGGGGTTGTGGCGGGAGTGACGGAAAAGTTTTCTTCGGCTTCGCCCCCACCACAGGCACACCGCTGGGGATTTCCGCGCCAGCCCGGAGAAAACTCCCACCCCTCCGCTGCCGGGAAGTCCCCGCTCCACTAGGAGGGCTTGCCGCGCTTCCCTGATCCAGCAAGAGTTATGGGGGGGGGGATTTGTGCTGGGGGTGTAGTGTATTTTGTCACTTCACCCTGAGCAACCACAGTCCACTGCACCCTCTAGTAACATAGGAACTTGGCGTACATATCACCGTCACCGAGTGCCAACCTTGAGTGACTGAACCCATGATGGGACAGAATCCCGATGATGCCCAACACATATCCCCCCACTCCCACTGTCCTGGGACAGTGTTCCCTGATCCAGGACTTTGCCATCCTCTTCCAATCAGATGCCCCGGTGGGAGGGCTCAAACTCAGAGTGAGGATGAGGCAAGTTCCCCTTGCTCTCCTCACATGGAATCTTCCCTCTCACCCCTAGAATGGAGCCACTGAGTTTCCACCTTCCATCTCCAAGCCACCACATGCATGAACACAGACACACGCGCGCGTGCAAACACACACACACTCACACGCACGTGAGCCAGAATCATGCACAGTGCACCCATTGTGGTCTCTCAACATCCTGATCAATCCCAACCTCAATACCCCTCTCTTGTGTTCTAGTTTCTGTGACTCCTCCCCTCACAATCCACCCCCTCCCAATAAAACCAAACATCCCACTTACCCCTAAATCGCTGGCTGTCCTTGGCGTGTCCCGCCTCTGTCTTCTGTGAGCCACCTCAACGACCCCTCCAGTACTAACGAGAGAAGTTCCATCACCTCTGCTCTGTCTCCCCCATCCCTTCCACCCAGGGGCAGACACCACTCAACAACTCAAGCTGGAAGGAAAACCGAGGCTAGCCCTTCTCAGAGTGGCACCTCATTCCACTGTGTCCTGCTCCCATAAAATATTGAGATTCTGCTGTGTTATCAGCCCAAGGTTTCAATGTGCCCAAGTAATTATTAAACTCAGACAGAACTATGAAACCCAGTTAGTAGCTCGAAGCCCTTGATATCGACCAACCTTCTGCAGCCGCTGTTACCCTGATCAGTATTTGCTATCCAGGATTCACCCCACATCTTCAACCAATTGCTAATCAATAAATTCAGCCTTTTGCTGATTGTCCCCGATCACCAGTTTGAACATTGGGTTTTCAAGCTCAGCTCAGGCAAGCATTCGACCAGTACCTGGGATCTCTCCAGCCTCCTGCTCAATACCTGTGTCCCCCTCGAATCTCAGAGAGGTTTCTTTAAAAACCTTTATATATTGAATTTATGAAACAAGACATAAAGTCCCCAACCACAGATTCTTGATGACCTTTCATTCTAACAGTTTTGTGAGGCAAACAAAACAGTTCTGTGTATTGCTGCCCTTTGTGGCTTTTGGCGGGGAAGATTGAGTTGTTTTAGAACTTGTACTGTTGTCAAAACGCTTTGAACGCTCTCACACAAGATAAGGCCACTCTTACGTTCCATCTGGGTAGCTTCAAACCTGATGGCATGGATTTCTTCTTCCCATTAAAAAAGCCTGGGACAGGGACACATCAGATTGGGACAAAACTTAGACTGGGATGCGACTTGGGATATTGCTGCCGGTGCTTCGAAAAACCCAAATCATCGGTATATACACTTGAAATTTTGTCATAGAGCATACTTAACACCGAGAATTAGACATCAAATGGGACTGGTTCCTGACCCTTATTGCTCATTTTGCCCCCAAGGAACCATTGGCTCTTTTATATATGTTGTATGGGAATGTTTGGTTTGTGGGGGAAGGTCATCAGTACTCTTACAGAACTAACGGGGGTACAATTACCAATGGACCCTGCTGTACATCTTCTAAACGATGACTCCCACCTTTCCCTTACGGAAAAATCACGCAAAGTCTGGCTGGCAGGCCTGACTGCAGCTTTGAAGATTGTAGTTCAGTGTTGGAAACCTCCCCATGATATTTCAAATACTCACTGGCTTCGGAGCTTTTTGGACATTTCTTACCTGGAACTTTCATCAGCAAGAGTAAATGATGCACGACCAAACACAATCTTAACGTGAACAAATTTGATATCCAACTTAAAAGATCTTCTGTTAAAATAGGAACGCTCTGTCTGTGTATGCACTACTATTCAGTTGGTTGGTGGAGGGGTGGGAGGGGGATGAGGAAGAGGATGAGGGGTGGAGGGGGGATGGTGATGAAGGTTGGGGGGTGGCTGGGTTAAACAGTCAAAATGTAATCGGCAACTGGTTGTATTGAATGTAATTTGCTGGTGTTGCAATAAAAAATTAGTGATTTAAAAAAATTATCCCCTCCCCCTCACATCTTCTATTACCCACTCTGGTCTCTTACTTCTTCTCACCTGGCTATCACCTCATCCTGGGTCCCCTTTTCCATCCCTTTCTCCCTTTGTCCACTCTCCTCGCCTATCAGATTCCTTCCTCTCTAGCTCTTTACCTTTCCCACCCACCTATGCCTTCTAGCTATCCTGCTTCCCTTCTCCCCATTATTTTTATTCTGGTGTCTTCCCCTTTCCAGTCCTGAAGAAGGGTCTAGGCCAGAAATGTAGACTATTGATTTGATTCCATGGATGCTGTCTGAACTGCTCCACCATTTTTGTGTGTGTTGCTCTCAAATTCAGTCACACAAAATGCTCGTGTACAAACATACATGCATGGTGTGTGGGCACTGAGATGCTGGTGCGCACACACACACACACTCGTACGCACTTGTGCCCCACAATACACACACACCCATTTACCTACGAGTTTATTCTCACACTGATCCATATGCTCACACGTGCATGAATGCATGATCCAATGAATTCACACACATTCCCCACACGTGTGTACACTCATTCGCATATTAACCCATGCACACAACAGTAAAACACACACACTCGTTGCTCATGCAGTTTCTCACCACTTGTACTCATGAACTCGTACAAATGCTCACTCATTAACTTGTACACTCAATCACACAAATTCTCTCTCGCCCTCTCCCCCCCTCTCCCTCCCCCTCTCCCTCTCCCTGTCACATACAAAGATTTACCTTTGAGATGAGTGGCTGTGGGTAGGGGCATTCTGTAGAGGGTGTACACTGCAGCCACTGTGCACAGGAGCTGAAGTGAGGTGATGGCCTGGCTGCCACTCTGATGAGCTGTCTTGTGCTGAACTTCTTAAGAAATGTGACCACACTCACCCAGCAAGTGGGGAGCTGAGCTGGACAGTTCATGGCCCAACCCTCTCTGTGCTGGCATTTACATTTCAATCTGTCCTCTTCCAGTCCACCTCCCATCTAAAAGTATCTGCCTCACTCTCATCTTCTAACCCTCAAGGGTTTGTTCATCCTCTGCCGCTGCCTGAGAGAGCAAGTGTCACCTCCACCTCCCCCTGAGAGGCTTCACCACCTGCTGCTGTAAAATAAGGGACCCAGAGCTCCGTAACCCATGCTCTATGAAACCCTTGGACTATCCCTACCACTTTCCCTTGCTCTCCTTTCTCCCTATCACTCAGGCCAAGGTTCCATCTGCATCTGCAAACCTCTCACTATTTGCTCATCCTGTGTGCCTGGCGCCCCATCAAATGTCAGGGGTGAGGATATGAGGGTGGGGAAGAGGAGACCAGGAACCCGTGGATATGGAGAGTTGGGTATAGGGGTCAGGGGGGAACTGCAGACAACCAGGAGACAGGACGTTATGCTGCAGCTTTATAACACTCTGGTTAGGCTGAGTGTATTGCATTCAGTTCTGCTCAGCTCATTACAGGAAGGGTTAAGAGACGTTGGAAAGGGTTTGTTCATTTAGTGTCATGCTGTATGACATGGCCATGGCCATGATTGTTCTTGGCTAATTTTTCTACAGAAGTAGTTTGCCTTTGCCTTCTGGGCAGCGTTTTTACCCAAGCCATTATCAGTACTCTTCAGAGATTGCCAGTGGTCACATAACCAGGATTTGTGATCTGCACCAGCTGCTCATCCGGCCATCTACCATCTGCCCCCATGGCTTCACGTGACCCGGATCAGGGGCTAAGCAGGTGCTACACCTTGTCTAAGTGTGAGCTGCAGGCTAGCTGAGGGAAGGAGCACCTTACAGCTCCTTTGGAAGAGATGTGTCTCCATCCTGCCACCCCTCTGGATTAGAGGGCTTGAGCTGTAAGAAAAAAATTACGTTCTTTTCTCTGGAGCAGCGGAGGCTGAGGGGAGACCCGATGGGATTTTTTAAAAACATTATCAGAATCAGGTTTATTATGATTATCATGATTTATTGTTTTGTAATGCAGTGTGATACATAAAAATTACTGAGTTACTAAGATAAATAAATAGTGTAAAAAAGGAATAGTAGTATTCAAAGGTTCATGGACAATTCAGAAACCTGATGGCAGAGAGGCATAGTGGACACCCAGTATAATTTTTTCCATCAGGGTCAAAATGTCTAATTCCAGAGGGCATGCATTTAAGG